>NC_092867.1:3446305-3451581 GCF_032062135.1 Pyxicephalus adspersus | reverse complement strand
GGTAGGTAGGTGGGAAGGCTGTGCATGAGGTAGGTAGGTGGGAAGGCTGGATAAGTCTGGCTGCAGCATTTACAACAGATTGTAGAGGAGAGAGTTTAATTAGTGGAATACCCTACAAAAATCCAAAACTGCTTCCACCTTTCAAGCATATATTAAATGTTCCCAGCAGCCCATTTGATTATGGCTTCCGTCCAGCCTGAAGACAACGAACAGGATAATGGGAAGCTGGATCTTCACGTCAATGCAATAAAAATACATACACATCATTTCACACAGGTTTAGGCAGAGGCGCTCTGTGAGATTTAGAAATTGCAAGTTGAACCAAAAATGCTGGGAAATGACAGCGTTCAGAGTGTCGAAACCACAATTGTGTTGTCACTCCCAGATGGAGGTCAGAGGAGGAAGCTGGGGTCACAGTGACATCTCGCAGCGGTGAGCATACCATGCCTGTACTGCGGGCACAACTGCAAGTGCACAATAGAAAAATAATCCAGCTATGAAGAGAACCAGTCTTCCCTTTAGCGATCATTAAATTAGACATTGTGTTTGCTCAGTGCATTGTGTAGCATAAATAACTGATTTTTGTTTTGTGCTATTACATTTCAGCGCTTTTGATCCTTTGCAGTCTCTGAAGAAATGATGGAAATACAATGCAACTTGCATTCTAAATGTGTGTTAAATAGCCATTTGTATTATCCATAGGAGGTCCATGTGACACAGCCGCAACCTATGTGTATAATTTGGAGACAAGTAGAGCACCTATGTAATGTCCCGATAATAGAGCATTTTATATGTGTTCACTCTGACGGGTTCCCAGCAACCACCTAGCACTGGCATCATTGCTGCTCCAAAATCTTAATATGGATCCTAAAAAGACCCCCTAGCACTCAGCTGCCAATAGATATAGACAGTGATCTACACCAGCAGTTGCCAACTAGTGGTCTGCAAGAAATTTTGGGGGATCCACGGCTGCGGTCGGTGCACCCCGAGCAGGGTCAGGTGAAGCCCCGCTGTAGGAAGGCACCGGCCAGTGCCCAGACCACGTCCCCCATGCAGTTCCCAGGCTTGGGGAAGTGGGCGGACTGTGTCCCTGGACATAACCCACCCACTGCCCACAGATTTGGGCCTGCAATGGGAGAGTGTGTGGGGTTATGTCATAATGACGTCGCTCCCCCTTTGAGTGACACCCGGCTCCCTACGCATGCGCGGTCGGGAGCTGGTGATTTAAGTGGTCCGCGGAACCGAAAGGGTTGGCGACCACTGATGTACACAACAGGCCTCTTACAACCCACCTGTTCTATAAAGAAAGCAAAGGAAAATTTAGTATTGAAGTTTCAAGTGCCTACAGCTTCAGGCGAGTAAAAATGGGAATTTCATTATAATGCCAGGGATTAGTAAAAAGGAGTGCAAGAAAATGTGGTTAACATTTGTCCAGCTTTAGGTATAAAGGTTTGATTTATCGGCCCATTACAGTTCCTATATAGCAAAAGAGACAGCAAGATGGAAAAGCAGCTCAGCCAATGGGTTGTGCTAGAATAAAAGAGCGAGAGGACTGCTTAGCCTTTTACCTTCCAATCACACACTGGAGGAGGAGCAAGACTGGTAAAAGTTATTGAACTGAGAAAAAAGAAAACCAGATCTCTATGTATATTTACACGTCTGCATCATAATGATCCCCATCATTTCTTGGAAGCATACTATAATGCAGAATTATTTTAATCTGACTTCCTGCAGGACACCTGATTATAATTGCCATGTAATGCTAGTTATAAAACACATAATGCTTCAGGACAAACCGCACAATACATAACGTATTAAGATTTCATAAGTATCCTGATTTAAAGGAGCGGTCTTATGCAAGACAAAGGATATAACTATGAATCCTGGTTATGATATAATCTTAAGGGAATTTGCATGTGAGGTTACATCAGCCAAATAAAAAACGAAATGTGATTATATTGTGACTCATTGGTGGACCATAACATTTTCATTGCACTTTAACACTCCTCAGATGCTTTTGCAATGCCAGTAAAAATCAAGCAAGTTTGCAAATACATTGTATCGCAGGAAGAAGGAAAACAACGAGAGGAATGATCGCTTCATGCACAATGTTTGGGTCCTCTCACTGTCTCCTAAGAGAATACACCCAGACTGTCATTTGTAAGAACAGCCATTTAGATTACACTAGCCAGGACAAAATTGATTAGTGCTTCCATTTCCCCAGTGTTTTCAGGCCATGGTACACATGAAAAGCCAAACATTCACACAAGGTACACATTCACACCGTTTTACCTATTGTGTCTGGCAGATCCAAGAGCTCGTTGTGCTGCAAGTCTAAGTTAGTGATCTGGGTGCAGTTCCCGATTTCTTTCGGAAGATGTTCCAGCTGATTGTGGGCGACGTCCAGTGTGATGAGGTTACACAATTCCCCTGCAAGGACACACAAAAAAAAAAGGTTAATGACATCAAATCCAAGATGGCAGAATTCAGCAGCAGCTCCATGGATTTTAGATGTCTACATAGTAAGTCAGGTTGGAAAAACAAAGACAAATCCATCAAGTTCAGTCACTTGGAAATAAAAATATCCCAGATATAAAGCCTTTGGACATAGTTGATGCAGAGGAAAGCAAAAAAACCCGGTACAATTTGCTCCAAAAGGGGAAATTTCTTTTTGATTCCACGAGGCAATTGGATGTACAGGGGCAGGATTATGTCTCCATCTCTGCAGTCTTTTCCTCTTTTATTACAAGAAAGTACTTTATTAGCTTTAGATATTGCAGCTTGGAATTGCATGCCGTTATTAAGTCTAGACCAGCACAGCATTTACAGGAAAACAAAACACATTAAAAAGGTCAAACTTACATAAAATCCTTTGGCAATATCATTGTTAAAATGAACAGCGATGAGTCCTTTTAAAACAAATGTAATCCCCATCACTAAAATCTCATACACATTGTAACAAGTTCAAGAATTTCAAAAGTCATTTTCATTTTTCATATGCAAGTACTTCATGCAAAAAGAAAATATCTATGTGATTTAATAATGTTATCAAGGATCGGAGTAATCGTGTGATTATAGACAAGCTTCAATTTGCCTTTAAAGTCGATGTAAATATATCGGCGTGACTGCATTCTTGGCTTATCCTTCAGCAACACTGCATAGAATAATCGCAAGGCAACCACGGCTGCACAGCAAAGTTCCCCCTTTTATATCTAAAATGCCAGCAAACTTTATTATACAATAATAAAACACCAATTTAACATATTTAAAAACAACACGATCTCAATTTGTTGGGCTGACGCGTTTTGCAGTAGAAAAAATAACTCAGGAGAAGCATTTGAGACCTACGAACATGTATACAAATAATCAATAACTAACAATTAAACATTAATATTGGTTTAAATAATTGTTTTAAATTGAAATAGATTAAAAAGTAATTACTAGTTATTTGAACACATTTTGTAGCTCTCAAATGCCACCCCCGATGAAGAAGAGTTATCTTTTCTTGTGTGAAACGTGTCAGATCAACAAGTTGATTGAGATCATATGTTGTTTTTTTAAAGTGTAATTATAAAAGTTTGCTGGTAGTTTAGATGTAAATCTGGTATTATTTATATGAAGTCTTTAAGTCCTATTTTTGTATACCTTTTTTCAATATTAAGGGATGTGACATCAGTGGAGATAGTTCTAAGCTCCTAATAACACCATTCCTTATTTTTATGCTGCGTTGAAAGTCATGTTATATTTATTTATTCCCTGGGATAATTGCAAGAAAACTTAAAAGATAAAGTAAACTGAAAAGTGCCTTAAAAAAAAAAATCTTCAATCCTGCAGGGCCGTCCGATCCATCAGGTGGTGTCTTGCATCGGGTCCCGGGTTGTCCCTGGATCAGTTCCCGAGCTATCTTTTCCTCTTCTTTGTGGTTCTTCTTCCTACGTCACCCGACACAGGTGAGAGTTTGGGTGACGTAGAATAGAAAAAAAACTTGCCGATCTCACTGTGCATGCGTGAGATCGGCAAATTTTCCTTTTTGCACGAAAAGGCTCATTCTGCGCATACCCATGAAGCTCAGGCATTGCGCAGAAGGAGTACCCAAGAGCCTCCCGGGAGGCTTTGCAATCCATTCAATGTCTAGGCGATCTAGAATTAGGTTGTCTACCTTTTTATGTAAAGTGAAATTTCTGAGTTTAGGTACGCTTTAGGTCAAACATTGGATGTATTAGCGATGAAGGTCAAAAAATGCGTACACAGAAGGTCAAAAATGCGTAGCTGCTATCAGGCACACCTACGCATGTGTGGCAGTCATGTGACAAGCTACAACATAACATACGCATTTTTTTTTTTTTAACCTGCCCATTAATGAGGAGCTAGTGACTGTAATTCTCCACGTGACTGTATTGGCAGGAGTTATGAGGACATATACAAGGAGGGGGGCTTCTTTCTTTGTCCTGCTGCTCTTTAACATTCTAATCAGCAAACTAGTAGTTAACAATACCCACAAGACACGACCACTTTATTCCATACTGGCCCAGCTATTAACTTTTTTATTCATATGCATACTTTTATTTATACTGCAAAAATGTAGTTCATGGTGGTGGTGTGAAAGCTGGGTGTCCATAGATGTGATAGGAGTATCCAGTCACATTGCCAATAAGTTAAAGTGACCAAGGTCTTCTCCTCCATGCACGTTTTTCTCTCCCTCATTTAGGTGCTAAAGTCCCATGAGTGGGGTATTCATAATCCTATCATGCAAGGTGAAGGTTCAGCAAGGAAAAATGGAAGCCTCAAGTTGGGCTTCCAAGCAAAGCATGTTCCAAGCAGGGGCGACTCCAGGAAGTTGGGAGGGAACACCAAATGTGGGCAATGTAGAAGACGAAAGCCTACAAAGTTTCCGCAGGAGGAACAGTGGCAACTCCATTGCCGCAGGAGGAACAGTGGCAACCCCCCAGATTCTAAGTTTTCTATAGCTTTTACAGTTGCCGTATGCTGTGTTTGTGTATGGTTCTCTCAGCTATGGGAATGTACCGTATTTTTTGCAGTATAAGACGCACTTTTTCTTCCCCAAAACTGGGGGGGAAAAGTTAGTGCGTCCTATACGACAAAGGTGTGATAAAATAACTAAAATAATATACTCACCCGATCCTGCGTTTGTCTCTGGCTGGAGCAGCGTCTGTCTCCTCTTCTCTCTGGCAGCAGCACGTGTCTTCTCCTGTCTGTAAAGCAGAGCGAAAGAAGCCGGCACAGCGCCACCTGCTGTTCCCTGTCCTAACTGCCGT
>NC_092867.1:3443218-3443982 GCF_032062135.1 Pyxicephalus adspersus | reverse complement strand
AGCTATTCCCAGTGGACTATATTTTGTATATTTCCAGCCGTTTCCAAAGTCAGCAATCAGCTTTCTCTGCACTGTCACACAACGTCAGCGGTGCTTTTCTTTTCCTTGAAGGCCGTTCCAAATAGGCTGCTTACAGCACAAGAGTCTCAGTTTCTGGAAAGAATGATTAAGCAGTCTTTACATCCTGGCTCTGGTGATCGGTTTTACAAAAACGGAAAAAAATTTTTACACTGTGCGGCTCCACTTGCATGTCATTTCTTAGGAGATTACATCATTGTTTAACTCTTGCCTGGGTAGCGAGTATGCAGACAACTTGTGGTTAGAATTGAAAGCAATAGGAAATAAACAAAAAAGCAGGACATTGTCTTTGTAGGAGGGCCTGCTCAATCAAATTAATATAATCAAATGACTCTTCAATAATCGAGGCAGAAAAATCACTGAAAAAAATGACAGACAGTTAAAAATGACAGACAACTGCCACGTGTATGGCAAGATAAATGTTTCCAGATGCAGAGTTTTTTTTTTTATTCTTAGCAGAATTTTTAGCAACTCTCTGAAACGTGTTGAGGTCAGAAAAGCTAAACTTCCGTCAGCCGTCCATTAAATCTTGGATTGGGTCTCCATACCCTATATAGCAGCGGTCCCCAACCACCGGGCCGCGGCCCACTACCGGTCCGCGGCGGTGTTTTCAGTGGGCCGCGAGTACATGATCCATTATTAAAAACGAAGCGGCACCCAACCACCATCCGCGGACCGGAAGTGGT
>NC_092867.1:3395469-3441437 GCF_032062135.1 Pyxicephalus adspersus | reverse complement strand
GTGGCAGCAGGTGCTGTAACCCAACTTTTCAGTAATCACCAAAAAACAGCCAGGTGGTTATTTGAAAGTGCCAGGTGGTGCGCCCGGCTCAAAGAGGCCGGCGAGAAGACTGCCGCTCCTGGGGTCCTATATGGCGGCATAGCGAAGGAGACCGGACTCGCAGCCTCGTCTCCTGCAACCACCTCACCGCCTCTTCTTCGAATTTACACAGGAGGCTTTCGCACAACAAGCCTGATTTTTAACTTGACTCTATGTAATGCAATATAAAGGAAGTCTCCGGGTGACTGCAAACAAAGGAATTTTGGAATTAAAGGATTTTATTTTTTTATGGAGCAGAGAAGCAAATTAGGAGATTTTATTTACTTCCCAGAAGTCACTTTCTAAGGGTTGCAGGATCACAATTAAGGGCAGCAACATTTTCTCAGTGTTTATCTACAGAACAAAGCCGGGTGATATAAACAGGGAAGACAGGGAATTGCTTCCTCCATATAGGAGATGGGCTCCATTTCCGTGTTTACAACATTCACATGTCTAAACACGATGTGAATAGTTTCTGCCTAAAATGATAGAACGCACCGCTCCGGCCTGAAGAGAGCTAAGCGACAAAGCCAGGATCTCTGATAACTAAAGGAAAACTACTGGAGAACCAACATTCATTCAAATTCAATACACAGTCACTATACACACACTGCTTCCTCCTCTGCTGACACTGAAACACTGTTACTTTACATACAGCTCACCGATCCAAATCTGTCTTCTCTTTTTTACACACATGGTACACCAAACACAGATTATGTATCTAGCGCTGCTTCCTCCTCCATTATTTCACAAGATACACCGTTACCTTATATACAGATTACTGATCTGCTATCAAGAACAAGGCACACAGTCACCTTACATACTGCTAACTGATCCACTGACACACGGTCACCTTGTATACAGTATAATATACAGTATACACACTTTCCTCACCTTATATACAGCACTGCTTCCTCCTCAGCTATTTGACAAGGTACCTATTCTTAGCCTATATACAAATTACCGATCCAGTACTGCTTCCTTCTCCACAGACAACACAATGTCATCTTATATACAGTTTAATAATTCAATACTTCTTCCTACCCCACCATCTCACAAGGCATACACGGTCACCTTATATACAGAATACTGATAAGCAATGCTTCCTGCTTCACCGACACATGGTTACCTTATATACAGAACTGCTTTCTCCTCTGCTATCTGACCAGGCACCCACTCTCTTTATACAAATTACTGATCCAGCACTGCTTCCTGCTCTACGGACAAAATACACACCTTCATCACCTTAAAAACAGCACTGCTTCCTTCTCCGCTACCTTGGACAAGACAGACATTGTCACCTTATATACAGCTTACTGATTCAATTCTGCATCGTCTTCCACTGACAAACTACACAATAACGTCTTACATGCAGCTTACTAATCCAGTACTTCTTTCTTCTCCACAATCACGGCATAAACCGTCAACTTATATACAGATTACGGATCGGCAATGCTTTCTGTTCCACTGACCACATACACACCTTATATCCAGCGCTGCTATCTGACCAGGCACCCACTCTCACCCTATATACAGATTACTGATCCAGCACTGCTTCCTGCTTTACAGACAAAATACACACCTTCATTAGAAATTGTAGTTGGGTGGCAGCCTCTGTATTGTGACTAAACTCTTCAGCCGGGTGGGTGCTGAAAAGTGCCGGGTGGTGCACCCAGCTAAAAGGGCCTGGGGAGAACCCTGTATGTATGTATGTATGTATATATATATATATAGGCATATACTGTTACCTTATATACAGATTACTGATCCAGCACTACTTCCTCCTCTAATGACAAAATACAAACTGTCACTCTATATACAGATTACTGATCCAGAACCCCATCCTCAGCCACTAACAAGTTACATATCCTCACCTTATATACAGAACTGCTTCATTCTCTGCTATCTGACAAGGCATAAATCGCCACCTTAGGCTGGGTCCACATGGACGTTTTTTAAAAAGGCATGTAAACGTTTCTATTGCGTTTATATACGTTTTTTCCCCCTTTTTTAGCGTTTTAGAGCTTGAAAAAGTCTATGTAACGTTTTACCACATTTTTAGCCAATTTGCATATTAAGTGCTCAAAAACACGTGAAAATGTCCCATTGGAAGCGTTTTCCTGCGTTTTAATTTTCTATTTGTGTAAGATAAATGTCATAAACCTGCCTCAAGGAAAGGTCCTGGTGTAGATTAACCCAATGTAATGCATGGGGATTTCAAACAAGTGCTTTAAAAGCCTCAGGTAAATGCTGGGGATACAGTCGGTGTAGACTAAGCCTTATATACAGATTACTGATGCAGCACTGCTTCCTCCTGTGCTATCTGTCGAGGCATACACTCTTACCTTATTTACAGGTTACTGATCCAGCAATGCTTCCTGCTCTACTGAGCACATACACACCTTATAACCAGCGCTGCTTCCTCCTCTGCTATCAGACCAAGGCATACACTGTTACCTTATATACAGATTACTGATCCAGAACTGCATCCTCAACCACTAACAAGTTACATATATTTCCCTTATTTACAGCAATGCTTCCTCCTCTGCTATCTGACGAGGAATTCACTATTACCTTATACACATCCTTTGGATCCAGCACCGCTCCTTCCACCTCGGACAAGGTAAAATCTTCTACTTTATAAAGAATATGGCTTTGTTTTTTGCTTACCTCTTGATACCCCTGGACTGGAAGCACGTGTGAACAATTACATAACCCATACTGTATACGTTTGTTGAATAGGGACTGCAATATATTATTGTGCATTTGTTATGTAATTGTGATTATTATTTACCCTTAGGTATATGTATAGCCAAAATCTTTGCGCTGCATAGGCTATGGAGGGATTACACCCTGTGCCAGGTTTTATTGCGGTCTCAGATTTGGCAATTCATGTACATTACTTGGCATGGTACCACAGAAGATGCCAGCTTTCTATAAATCATGTATAACCACAGATATCTCCTTACCGATCTCTGCTGGCAATTGTTTGATCTTGTTCTCTCGGATGCTCAGCATCGTTAGCTTTGTCAGGGTTTTAATGTCCTTCTCCACAGTAGTGAGACGGTTAAAGCGCAAAAACAGGGTGGTGAGGGAGCTGAGCCGATACACCACGGGCGGGATCTCTCGCAGCTTGTTATGCCGCAAGTCAAGCATGCGCAGCTTCTTCAAGCTTTCCAGAGAGTCCGGCAGGCTGGTTAAAGAGTTCTCGCTAAGTGCCAGAGTTACCAAGTTCACCAGGCAGCCCACCTCCGCCGGCAGGGACGGCAGCTTGTTACCATATAAATAAAGTTCCGTTAGCTGTGTGAGTTCCTTGATGGAGGCCGGAAGTTGGTGTATGGACTTTTTGGCCAAATCCAAGCGAGTAGAGTTCTCCTCCCGGCATTTGTTCAATTCCTTGATCACCTCAGCATTGCTGGCCTTTTTGCGCATGCCAGGTGCTGGGTTAGGACGTTTTATTGTGTTGTCCACTGAAAATGCCACCCCAGGCTGCGCCCCGCTGGCTTCTTTTTTCCCTTCTTTGGCTTCTTTCATTTTGGTCTTAGGGTCCTTTTCTTTCTGAGCGCCGCCTGAGGCCTTGGGCTCCTTTACTACCGCAGGCCCCTTGGGGTCGGCTTTATCCTTGGGGTCCTTCTCTTTTCCTACACCGGTACTCATGGTGCAATCCTGGAAGCCAAGAACCTCATGAACTCAAGAGTGGAAAGCAACAAGTGGTAAAATCCCTGGTCACGGAAAGGAGTAGATGAAGGTCAGAGACAGCTCTTTGCTACATATTGTATCCCTTGTTGTTCGGTCAGCAACAATCCAAGCAGGCAGCCAAATAACAGAAGGAAGTGCTCCAGGCTAGATCATCTAAAGTGAAAAAGAAAAGAGATTGTAAACGGATGATACAAAAGATGGAAAGCATGTACATGTCATAAATTCATAAAAGATAAAACAAACCTTGTTACCTGTATGTTAATGTTGAAAAATTAAAGCCGAACTACAGGAATAAGCCCCCCCCCCTGCATTGAGGCTACAACCCTCAGACTCCTCGGTTGTAGACAGGCCCTCAGCGTGCTCGAATATAATGCATCTGCTGGGGATGGTGTCAAAGCCTGCAAATGCAGCACAGTTTCTAAAGATACTGCAGGGGGCCAACTGCAACTGCAGGAGCGAGGGAAGGAAAAATTTTACCTATAACATCCAACTCCAGCATTTCTTTATATTGAGTATTCAAAACCCATCCACTGGTACTCACAATGAAATCCTGGGAGCCAATAACTCTTGGAAAGCAAAAGGTAGTGGAATCCCATGCCCCGCAAATACAGAGAGAGCAGCATTGCAAGGGTAGATTTTCTTTTTCCCGGAGTTAGGCTTAACCACCTAAGCGTTACACTGAGGTCTAGATTTCTGTACCAAAAGTGATCCACTGTTTTTCATGAAATTTTTTTTTAAATTGTAGACCTGTAACTTACAGAAATATGTCCGAACAGGGGTTCTAGTAGATAATATGAATATAAAAAATGTTTGAAACACACAATCATGTAAAAAAAAAAAAAATACTTTTAATAAAATTAAAGGAAAAACACAAAAATCAGCAATGTAAACAAATCATAAATACTGAAAAAGCAGTAACTCTGTATATTGTAAAGTACTATATTATTCTAAAACACCTCCCTAGTGTGGCAATTTTTAAAACTTTGATTCTGTATTTATTGGAGTTTGTTTTGAATTATTTTGTATTTGATTGGATATGGGAGTTTGTATCCAATCCAATACAAAATATAAATTTGAATTTCCAAGTTATTTACTTATATTTTTTTTTTATTTTTTGTATTGGATTGGATACGCAAGTTTGTATCCAATCCAATACAAAATGACAGTTTGAATTTACCAGGTATATACTTTGTAATTATTTGAATTATTTTGTATTGGATTGGATACGCAAGTTTGTATCCAATCCAATACAAAATGACAGTTTGAATTTACCAGGTATATACTTTGTATTTATTTGAATCATTTTGTATTGGATTCAATACAGGAGTTTGTATTGAATCCAATACAAAATGAATGAATGAGTTTCAGTTTGAATTTCCCGCACACGCGCCGACGTCATCACGCACGCAGGGAGAAGCCGTCCGTTTTTTTTTTTCTCCGCCGGACGGCTTCTCCCTGCAGAGATCATCCGGCGCTGGAACGAGGAGGACGTGAACGATCAGCGGGACCAGGTAAGAAGCCGGCCGGCTTCTTACCGGTCCTGCTGTCACCCGACGAAGGCACCCGACGCTGGAGAGATCGGCGGACTATGATCGATGGAGGACGACGCTGGATGAGCACAGGGGGACCAGGTAAGTAAGCATGTACAAAATCTCGGGCTTAACCATCCTTGCAGTTTTTTTTTGCCCGAGCGAAGGTCGGGCTTAACTGCAAGGAGGTTAAAAGACAGCTTGATGGACGTTACATTCCATAACCATGGACATTATTTATTGCTGGATTTTTTTCCTTCAGAAAATGTTTCACTCACTAGCAGTGTGTCCTAGAGTGTAAGCTATTCGGGACAGGGTCCTCTCTTCCTCCTGTGTCACTGGTTTATTTACAGCCCTTATTTAATGTACAGCGCTCTGTAATATATTGGCGCTATATAATAATAATAATAATAATGTGCCTTCGAACTTCCACACAGCTCCTCTCTTTGCTTGCATATCAAAGCTTCATGGGGTCTCCAATTAGGTCTGAGCCAGCCCACCTCCTCAACTCCCTACCTATTAGCAGTGAAATGACCACGAGGAATGCTATAGTGTCCCCTGATTGACAGCTGGGAGTCTGCTACCATCACAACCAAGATGGCGGCAGCCAGCAGCAGTCTCAGTTTTAGAAAAAGTTCCATAAACACTGTGAACATACTGGTAAAAAAAGGTGCCAGATATGATAATTCTGAGCTGATTCTACTACAAAAGGAGAGCTTCTGGTCAAACAAGCTGATTTTTTCCTCACAATGCAAAAACTCATAGGTGTGTTTTGCTTACATGTGACCCCACCAAATAGTAGAAACCTCCTTTGAAAATAAAGCTGAGTTTCCACTTTCCATGCCTGGAGCTTCCCCCTTGCTGTACATTTACGGAGAATGCATATTAACTCAGCAGATGATTGTGCACAGCTGGCGATTAGACGCTATGCCGCCCCAGACATAAAACTATTCTGCTAAACATACAAAACAAAAAGCTGCACAAATTGTTTTTATAGTTATTGTACGGCGAGCGCTGGTGTGATTATAGCACCCAGGAAAGTATCAATAATGACACGTAAGCAGATCGTTCTGACAGTAATGAGAGATTTCACGTCAATGTCCCCACCTGTTCAAACATTCAGCAGCCGGCCGCAGTATTGTCTGTTACCATTCACACAACTGCTGTGGCATCCCATGAAGGACCATTGTGTCTGGGGCGGAGGGACTGAGCTGCTTGGAAAATGGCAGAAGCATTATTACCAACCGGGAAGAAAGAATTTGGCTGGCTGAGATGGGAAACTCAAAAAGTCCTGGGATTTAAAGTGGCGTTCTCTGCATCCCGGAATATGTTAAATGAACGACCAGCACGGCAGTGATTAGCTCATCTGCCTGCAATGTTCTCCTTAGGCCCTTTCAGCTGGGCGCACCACCTGGCTGTTTTTGGGTGGTTTCCAAGCAGAGCTGGGTCACAAATACAGGGGCTGACACCTGCCTACAATTTCTTCCAACTTAGCTCCGGGTTAAACAATGAGTCTGCTCACCTTTTGCATTTTATCTTCCGTCTAACCACCAGTCTACAGCAGGTGGAATCTCTCCAACTTCAGCGATAAATGACTGCTCCCATAAAAAAAAAGTACTACAGAGGCTGCTGGGTTTTTTCACTACTTGTCTGGACACTAGAGGGCAGTAGAGTGACTGCAATGTCAGCCTCCTGCTTATGAGAAAACTACATGTCCCATGATTCCTTGCATTGTGTATGAAAGGGGTCACACTTGTAGTCTACAGCACATAAGGGTGGCTACAAATGAAAAGAATCTGAATGGAGCATGAATTGTAGCCACAGGCTTTAAAGATATGCAGATCTCTGCAATGGAAGTATAATTTCTGAACAGGATGAAGGAATGTATCATCAAGACATAAGGATTCCTTTTACATTTGCAGCCAGAGGGAAGAACGTCACCCTTACAGCCAAAAATATAATTGGTGTCACTTCTACTGACCTCAGAGGAACAAACTCCTCACTGCTCTAAGAGCCCCCAGCAACCTCTGGAGGAACCCTGACCTAGCTAAAAATCCAACACCCCGAGCCATTGGCATTTTATTTTCATAGTAAAAGCCTTAAGCCTTAGATTTTCTCCTTTTTTGCTGACCTTATTCCGGACCTCACTATGGGGAAATGCCCCTAAGTAAATAAACCCCTCAAAGGCAACAAAAGCTGCACAAGAGAAACCAATAAAAACGACAGTTTCTACTGAAGCCAACTTTCACGAAACGAGCAGAAACTGGTAAAACTGGAAACTAGGTGCCGCCAAGGTGATAAAGCGCAGTTTTTATAAACGTGCATCAATCAGTCATAATACCTGGGATTAGCCAGAGTAAAAAGGCCGAGTTCTGCCGATTGGGGGAAATGGCCATTCAGGTAACATTTGCCGCTGAGAACATGTAAGTTGTAAAGATCGTATTCAAAATATCCAATACTGAGAAATGCCAAGAATTCCAAAGATTCAAACTATTTGCTATTACAATCTTTCCATCTCCAGGCTGAATCCTCTCACACAAAGAATTTGTATTATTAATATTATACAGTATTTATATAGCACCAACATATTATGCAGTGCTGTACAAAGTCCATAGTCATGTCAATAGCTGTCCCTCACAATTTAATGGTAATATGTCGCTAACACAGTCTTAGGTCAAGTTTTGGGGGAAGCCAATGAACCTAAATGCATGTTTTTGGAATGTGGAAGGAAACCGGAGTACCGCAAGGAAACTCACACAGACATTGGGAGAACCTGCAAACTCCATGCAGATAGTGTCCTGGGTAAGATTAAAACCTGGGACCCAGCGTTGCAAAGACCAAAATGCTAACCACTGATCCATCATTCTGCCCATATTAAATATAAAATCAGATTGTGAGGGGTAATTAATATATCGAAATGTATCATGCGTAACAAGTTGGCACAAATTAGAAAGTTGTTCATGGCGGGATGAATATCTTTTTAAGGTCCAAAACGTGAAACCAAGAATGGAAATTAAATATATTGCAGCTTACTAGTCCTTGGATGTGGTGTTTGCTTTAGTTTTCTTTTCGCCTGGCGATTCTGCCAGTAAAATACTGTTTTAGGATGACAATGTGACAATGTATGTATAGGAAGCACTGTCCCCCTACACTATATAACATAAAAGTAGGGGGTGGGGGATCTGTAGTCAGATGACTGGGAACAATGCAATAGTTAAGAGTGCAGCAGAGGAAGATACAAGCTATATGTGTTAAAAAACCTGGAGTCGTATCAAAACTATCCCTGCAGTAAGGCACCCCCGTATTCAAAGGGGCTAATGATATATATATATATATATATACCTCCCCAGGCCCTTTTAGCTGGGCGCACCACCCGGCACTTTTCAGCACCCACCCCACTGTTTTTGGGTGGTTAATGAAGAGTTTGGTCACAATACAGGGGCTGCCACCCACCTACAATTTCTTCCCACCCAGCTTAAAAGATGACATTACAAGATTACTAGATGACATCAAAGTGCCGGTTTTGAGCGAGGAATAAGATCAGGGGGTCTGTTCTGCACATGCTCAGCCATCCCCAGAAATCAGGGGGTCTGTTCTGCACACACTGAGCCATCCCCAGAAATCAGGGGGTCCGTTCTGCACATGCTCAGCCATCCCCGGGAATCAGGGGGTCTGTTCTGCACATGCTCAGCCATCCCTGGGAATCAGGAAGTGACAACTCTGTCAGCTAAAACTTTGAGACGTAAAAAAAAGAAACAATGCAAATGCTAATAAAATAAAACCACAGCATTTCTAGCGGTATTCAGACAGCTTTATAAACATGAACGAGAAGGGCGTGTAAGGTGGGAACCGGCGATAAAACAATGCGCTTCCTTTTTAACAGTCCTGAAGACTCCTTGTTACCTGCCGGCAGCCTCCCCCTCACCAAAATCACAGCATATAACCTTGTCAGAGAGGCCGCACCCAGAGCTCACAAATCCTCCACCACAAAGTGATCAATTAAAGGAAACAGCAAAGAAAACAAGGTGGAGCAGCAATCCAAGCTCCATGCAAGTTGGTGAAATGTCTTTTTTCCCCATTGTGTGATACTTCCCCTACCTCCTAGATTGTAAGCTCTTCGGGGCAGGGTCCTCTCCTCCTGTGTCATGGTCTATATCTGTCTGTCATTTGCAACCCCTATTTCATGTCCAGTGCTTCGTAATATGTTGGTGCTATATAAATCCTGTTTATTATTAATACATAATATTTAATTAATAATAAATCTGCAACAAAAAAATCCAAAGTGACCAAGATTTTAAACCGTCAAACGCACGATCATCATCTTCTCTCCCCATGTTCTTTATATAACTCATCCTGACACTGGAGCCAACCAACAAGCATAAACATGGCACATCACACCCACTACCGAAGGCTTCTTATTTGTTAATCAACAGTTTAAAAAAAAAAGTGTAAAACATTAGCCAAATGTCACAAAACCTTTTCAAACACAAAAGAACAACTTAAAAGTAAAAAAAAAATTGTTTCAATACCCAGGACCCTCAATATACTGATAGGCTATAAGTTATTGTACACATGAATACCAATAAATCAAGTTGATAAAATATTCCCCAATTAAATAAATCCTGTGCCAACTTGTCGATTCCGCCAATTAGATTTTGTACAATTCAGTAAAGGAATGTTCTCTCCTTAGGATCAGAGAAGACTGAATCAAAAACTTTTTTTTGACAGGGAGATTTCTTTTTATTTCCAGTGAAAGTGGTCATCAAGAGTTTTCCAAGAGAGGGCAGCAATAAAAACAGGGCAAGGTTGCCAACCCCTCTGTGTTCTATTAGAAGCAAATTAAAAAAAAAAATCTGGCTTTAGAGACACCATCTACCCCATATATGCTATGTTGGGTAGGATCTTAGATTGTATGCTCTTCTGGGCAGGGTCCTCTCCTCCTCCTGTGTCATTGTCTGTCAGTCATTTGAAACCCCTATGTAATGTACAGCACTGCATAATATGTTAGTGATATATAAATACTGTATAATAATCATAATAAAATAGTCATTTTGCACTGTTGTTCCCACTAATGGTGCAGGAGATCGGTTTACAAGTCATTAGGTTGGCAGATATTTATTTCACAAATAAACGATAAACGCAGCTCTGTAATTATAATTAATAAATATTTGAATGCAGGCAGTGCAAGTACCAGATTTTTTCACCTGGTATCAGCCTCTTGTAGTCAATGCACAGCATGGCTGGAGGGTGAAACTAAGAAGCTGAACAATAAGCCATTGGTTCTTGTGCCATAAAGGAGCAGAGCAAGATAAATTAGCTCAACTTTTCTGCTTCTCTTTCACTGTCCAGTCAAAGGCTGAGGAGGGTGCCGAACAATGCGAGCTCGGAGAAGTGGGTTGAATAATGCTGGCCAGCAAACGACATCCAGCAGCAGAAAGATAAATCTGTGGATTGAATTAAAGTTTGGTTTGATTAATGGGCTATTTTTTGGTCTAGAGGAGGTACCCAAAAATTCCAGAATCCTCTATATTTGCTCCACAACTTCTTTGGAAAGGTTCACTATAGTAAAGGGAAAGAAGTAGACGTCTGTCTCTCCGTCCTTCCATTCAAAGTTCCATTTGTATAATTTTGCCAGTATTGCCAATCGGACAAAACCAAAGAGTTGTCACCGGGGCAGGAGGGGATGGTAATGTGGACACCTTTCCAGTAAGGGCTGGTAAACAGAAAATCCCCTCTTACTTCCTGTTTTGTAAATACAAAGCAAAAACCTACTTGGTCCAAAAAAAAAAATCAGGTAAATTCCACAATGGAAAACTAGTAAAGCATAGAAACAGCTATACAAGCCAACTTTTGTAGCATCTTACACATGTTTAAATCACCTAATATTAAACAGGATTTATATAGCACCAACATATTACGCAGCTCTGTACATTAAATAGTGGTTGCAAATGACAGATACAAACAGTGACACAGGAGGAGGAGAGGACCCTGCCCTGAAGAGCTTACAATCTAGGAGGTGGGGGAAGTATCACACTTTCCAACTATCTGATGGCATCGCAGACTGAACAAAATACACAGCGTAAATGTCAGGGAGAAACCCAGAGCAACCGGCGCAGGCGGAAAAGAGTAAAAAAACAAAAAAAATTCATATCACCCTTACTCAATTCTGATTGGATGCTCCTAAATTCTGTTTAGTGCCTAATAGCAATTAGATGTGAAGACAATTATTTACCTGTCATATCATTTGACTAAAGGCAACGGGACTGTACGGCTTGGAGGTCCCCGGAGGAGATCTGCAGCAAACTTCAAGCTGCCGGCCTGCAATCTATACAAGTTCTATACAAGTCGGGTCTGCTGTTTCATCAACGTGTGATAGGTGGGTGCGATATAAATAAAGCTTATGGCTTATGTAAGGGGTAATAAAATGTTTTTCATGGCAGATCTGTGAACACTGCACCCTGTGAATGTGTGAAATGGACCTGAACTCAGAAGTTCGATATCATATAGGGAACATCTGGAAATGGTAACTTGGCCTCTGCAATACCCTGAAAAGTCTCCTTCTGCTTTAAAATTATAGCAGGGCACCCCCTGTACCTTGTAGCTATACTAAGGGAGCATCTAGGGCACTGCCGTCTCACTAGATTTGGAGGGAGATTTGGTGTCACTATGATTCTGCTTATAGTTCTCCTTGCTGGAGGGGAAGCTGCAGCTGAGGACCTGCAGCGCACGGATGGATCTCCCTGCTTCTCCTTCATCCATTAGATCAGGGCTTCCTCCACCTCTCCTACTGCTTCCTCATTACGGTTTTCACCCTGGCCAATTTTAGCTGGGAGCACCACCCGGCACTTTTTAGCAACCACCTGGCTGTTTTGGGTGGGTAATGATGAGTTGGGTCACAATACAGGGCTGACACCCAGCTACAATTTCTTCTCACCAAGCTTAAAAAAAAAATCTGGGTTGAGCATTGCATCATTACCCCACCAGTCATTGAAGCGGCAGCTCTGACATGAGGAAGCAAATCCTTGTCTTTGCAAAAATGACCAGAGACAAAAGTCAATGGCAAGTCAGTAATGGTGAAGAATCCACTGCAGGGAGACCACAAGAAATATTGGGGACTATTCCTTTATCCTCTGGACACTACAGATAAGAATACTCTAATTGCATCAAGCACGTATTTTAAATTATAATTTTTTATGAAGCTTCTGCAAATATCTTGGCATTCTGCTGAATAAAGAAATTGGTAGATGTAACCACTAGAGAGGGTCAGCCTCATTCCACCTCTCTTATTAACAACTATTAAATACCCACACAGGAAGTTCTAATATAGAAAAAAATATAACACTCGGATAACATCAAGCTGATCTCTTACACCAAGACTATGCATTAATATTTTGGGTTTGAAAAATTGCTTTACTGTAATTTAGACTTTGATTCTGGGGTCGCGTTGGTTCTTCCTGGCCTCTTTTAGGTGGGCGCACCACCCTGCACTTTTCAGTAACCGCCCGGCTGTTTTTGGGCGGTTACTGAGGAGCTGGGTACTGCCACCCACCTACAGCTTTCTGTGCACTCAGCTTGAAAAATTTCTGGGGTGAATACTGCTATAAAGTGCAGGGGTTGTGGCTAAATTAAGTGGGGGTGACTAACAATTATAACATTGGGCAGGCGGGACTATATCCCCCATATTACGACGTTGGGTTCCCCAACGTAATCTCGGTTGGAAAAGGAAAGCAGCCCCTGCTAGGAGCCGCTATGAGTCAAGGTAAGCAGGGGTGGGATGAGTATACGTCAGCCGAGTTGACATCAAAGAACGTTGAGACATGGTTCTAAATAGGAGCCAATACAACACACTAATAATGAAAACTGACGATCGAGCAATAGATCTGGCAAATAGCAAATTACTTTTCAGAAATCCATTCCAGGTTTGCTGGACCACCCAGGTTTACCAATGAAAGCTTATCCTCTGCAGCCTCAGGGGGCTTTAATAAGTCAAGTCCTATCTATCACGATGAGTAGATGAACAAAAAGTCCATCTTGTCCTACACCCATGGTGGTCCCTAGAGACAGTGGAGAAATGAGCGTAGCTTTACAGACACAAAAGCTGTCAGTATTCTCTCTAGCTGGGTGGGAGGAATCTGTAGACGGGTTGTGCTCCCTGTATTATGACCCAAGTTTTCAGTAACCATCTAATAACAGGCGGGTGTGGTTACCTAAAAGTGCCGGGTGGTGCTCCCAGCTAAAAAGGGCTGGAGGGAACACTGGCTGTGTAATAAGCAGGATCACCAGGGAAGAATAAAGAAGACTAAAGCAGCCAGTTGAGTTGCAATTTAGATAATAATATAAAATACACAATATGAAAAGCAATTACACAGCCAACTTTTACAGCAATGCGAGTGCGGTCAACTATAGCAACGGATAATCTCTTATCCGACATCTTATAGCATTACGGACACCATAGTTCCCAATACAATCTCACATGCCGATCGGTCATTACAATCCACTGACAGGCGGGGCAAAAAACATCATGAGTATGGCCAGGTGCAGCATTTTACCTGGGGATGTCATCAGGATGGATTATGGGAAAGGAAGTGACTAAAGCCCAAGGAAAGCCAAAATCTGGAATCTATTCCTCCTACACAATAAACCTGTCCATTAGCTTCAAAAAGATGATAGGAAAGAAGCTGTAACACAGTTTGCAAGCACATATGGTTAATGAAACAAAAAAATCATTGCACCACTTTGCTTCTTTACACAGATTTCCATTAGGAGATGTTTTGTTCATTTTGGGCTTTCCATGGTGTTCGGGACCGAATGGAAGAAGGGCAGATTGGGCATTGGATTTCTATTCCTAACAATGTAATTATTCTTAACTTGATCTACCAAGAGGACTTGAAGATCCCCATGAACCATAGAGGTGAGGGACCCAAACTTTATACGTGAGAGAAATAATCAGATGGCCCTACAGCTCAATTCTGGATTGTAACCGGGATCTGATTGAAACTTCATAAGCAAAACATAAGTTTGCAAAACATAAATCCTAATGCCGGGGATGCCTTTTTTAACTGGGAAAACCAGTAAGCCAAATACATTAGCTGAGAATAGAAAAGAGTTCCCTACCGTTGTCATAGTTGAAGGAAGAACTCAGATTTAGGATTTCCAACTAAACATCAAACCTGGGAAGCCATTTATACCGTCACCAAATGTTTCAAGCAGAACAGTGGCTTCCCATTCAAAATGCAGAACATACATACAAGTCCATCTGCGCTGTTTCCCCTTGCATAGTCCCACAAATACCTGTAGATCCTGCCAGCAATGTCCACTTAACGCACCTTCCTTTGATGAGGTGACAACAATATAGCATTGCTCCTTAATTTAGAGCTAACCTGCTATTCCTATTAGCTCAGTCAGCTTGAACTACAAGGAAATGAGAGGATATTGAAGGCGGTGTAGTATTGTCATTGCTGCTTTACAAGCTTGGAGCTTGTCAATCAGTACCTGCCCACACCCACTGCTATAGACTGACAGCACAGACCCCTCCCACAGTGATCTGCAGTGTCTGGGAGAGGGGAGCACGTGAAACATAAATCAAGGTGGAATAACTAAAACCTGCATTTAATCATCTAGAGAGGCATTTCTAAATATTGCATATAGTAAAAGTGAATTTAAAATCAAAAGCAATTAAGTATTAATTTTATTGCAGCTTACCAGTGCTGAGTTTTCTTTCTCCATTCTTTATTATTATTAGTCTGTAACACTTCCTGAGGGTGATAAAGCTGATCTAAATGTCTCAATGTAGGAGCACATGCATGTCACAGAACTCATCATACACTCCTCAACTTTATAATGGTCATATAACCATTATATAATATTTATAACGGCTTATAGGTGTTCCAGAGGTGCGGGACAGATCTGAATTTCTGATTGGATCAACAATTATTTTATATCCATAACAAAATTCTTTCCATTGTATATTCATTGTAACAACTAACAGAAGTTCCTTGGTTTTACATAGATCACAGGTAGGGAGGACAAGCATGGACCAACTATAATAATGAACACAATGTACTATAATTATTGCTCAATTATTTCAGCCCACTGATAAAAATACAGAACAGACAAATTCAAAAGTACAGCCAATGTGCAAATCCTTGCCCGAATGTAGGGCAAATTGGATGAAGCCCATCAACAGATTTAGAAGAATCGAATTTACCGGCACATTGAATTTCCTCAACTTTAAACACAAATTCCAATTGAAATAAAGATTTAAAACATCATCAGATTTGGGACAACCATATTCTTGTATGGAACCTGCAGAAGGAAGTACGATGTCCAGAGCACTACAAAATCTACCCAGAAAAACACAGCATGCAACATAAAGATTTTAGAAATGTTATAAAAAAATAAAGGTAATAAACACAAAAATTGGAACATTTACAGGGTCCCAGACCATACATAGGACAGCAAGAGACACGTGGAATACATCGGTCTATAACCCCATGGGTGACAGGGAGCTGTAAGAGATCACGGTATCACACACATTCAGACAGGGTGATGAATTGAGGAGGTGGGTGTCATGGTAGGACTAAGGAGGTGAGGATAAGGGGTGTCACGTGAAACTCAAGTCAATATTTTTTATTAAGGGTTTACATCACACATGGAAGGGTTACAATGTTCCCCCCTGCCACTTTTAGCCAGGCGCACCTCCCACCACTTTGAGTATACTGCTTTTTCCCACCCAGCTTCAAGAAATTTCAAAGGAGAATACAGAGTAGAACCCATCGTGTTTTTATTGCTGTTTGTGTTGCCTCTAGGAAGATTCTCCTGAATTGTCCTGCCAACTATTGCCCCTGCAGTCTTCTCCCCGGCCCCTTTTAGCTGGGCGCACCGCCCGGCACTTCTCATTAAGCACCCGGCTGTTTTTGCATGGTTACTGAAAAGTTGGGTCACAATACAGGGCCTGCCACCCGCCTAAAAAAATCTGTGGGGAATACAGCCCTGGGACAGAAATTAATGGGAATGTTCTTGCTGTGCCAGATGCAACAGTGAATAATCATTAATGGGAGAGACAAACAGAAGTAAAAACCTGACAGATGTACAACCCCTTCCCCTTCTATGCAAGAGGAAATCAAATCTCTGGCTTGCAGGCCATTTAGGCTGAGGAGGCCACATGAGCAATGGATCGGTAGGGCAAGCACATCAGGCATTGGAGGAGTTAAAGAGAAGTAGGGGTACATTGTTGTGGTGGAGATGGGGGACACAACAGGGAAGACCGGGATCTCTGTATGGAAGGTTGACGGGAGTCACGTGACCCATATGGTGCCGGATAACCAGATGAAGCTTGATATGGTACAAGAACGGTAAGCTTGGTGCTCTTGGAGTTCAGGTAAGGAAAGAGGTTGTTGGGAGAACAGTAAATGAAAGGAGGACGTGATGAAAGACTCAGAAAAGTAGAAAGAAAGGTGAGAAAGTCTGATTACCTGTCAGGACCGGCGGTCTTTGGGTAAATGGATGTAGGGAATGGGTGAATGGATGTAGGGAATAGGTGAATGACGAAGCAGAAGTCAAGGAAGTGATGTGCTGATTGACGGATGAGGTTAGGAGGAAGAAGATGAGTCAATCCAAAGATGAGGGGTGTATGGGTAGTCTCAGATACCCCAGTGGAGGGGGGGGGTACATCTGTCAGCTAGGGGTGTGTTGAAGATGTGGGGTGTCCCCTGTACCCTGGTGGATGAGAATAAGGAATGGTCAGATTGTGATATGAGTCAGGCAGGGTAGACATGGAGACTCTGATGTGATGCAGAGGGGAAGAAGTGGGGGGGCAGGTATAGTTTGGGAGGAGGGGGGACAAAGATATTGAGGGGTGTGAGTTTGGAGGTATTAATAGGATAAGAAGAATGTCTGGGTATCATTGGAGAGAATGAGATAGGAAGAAATGGAAGTGTTTAAATATGGGGTAGGTAAACCAGGGGGAAGTTAAATAGGGTTACCCTGTAAATAATGGGGGTAAAGGGGTCAGTAATAAGGGGAAGGATGAAGATGACTGGGGTCACACAATATAGGTTAGGAGGGGGGATGTCAGTAAATAAGGGGTGTGGGGCACAGTAATGGGGTGAGGGATGAAGATGACTGGGGTCACTCGAGGAAGGGGATCCTGGAGCTGGGGGTATTTAGAGAGGGGCAGTTCACAAAGCATAATGATGACAAGGGGAACTAAGTAAAGATAAGAGGCTAAAGCGTGGGGTAATGGCGAACGGGGGTATAGCGTGGGGTAATGGCCACCGGGGGGATAGAGTGGGGTAATGGCCACCGGGGGGATAGCGTGGGGTAATGGCCACCGGGGGGGTAGCTTGGTCTAATAGCGACTGCGAGGATAGAGGGGTAATAGTGACCAGGGGTATATTGAGGAGTAATAATATAGAGGCATAGTATGGGGTAATAGTGACCCGGGGGGGTGACAGTGGGTGCCAGTCCGGGTGTGGGGGAGGGTGACAGTGAAGGGTGTCAGAGTGGGCGGAGTCCGTGGACACGGCTGTGAGGTGAGGGGGGGTAGGATCGGTCAGTAAACGGTGCAGGGTGTCAGTCAGGCAGGCCTGGGAGGGCAGGTCCCAGCTGTGTCGGGTTTTCTCCTTCCTGGCCCGCCCCCGCATACAATAAGAAGGGGTCTTGGGTTTCCCCGAGGGTTCCGCTCACCGTCATGTTGTTGTTATTCCTCCGCCCGTCTCCCCGCTCTGCTGTCCGCCGCCGCCATCCTCCTCCTCCTCCGCTCCGCCTCCTCCTCCGCGCTGCGTCGCATGACGTCACCACGCCGCCCGCCCTCCACCTCACGTGACCGTGTTGCCACAAAACCCCGCCTGCTTGTTGGCGTCACGTGACCTCACATGCGTTCTCTCGCGATTTTGTTTTTTTTTTCTCCTTTTTTTTCTTCAACAACCTTTATTTACAACTGTTATTTTTATTTCATTTTAGGTTAAAAATATAAAAAATATGAAGTTGAATATTAAAATAACTTAGTGAAAATACTTTAGGAGGAAACTGAGATAGAGAGAAGAGTTTTAGGTAACGAAAGGTGAATAAACGCCTAATTTATGATATAGGACTACAGATCCCAAAATGCAATGCCGAGGAGGTCACGCTGGGAGTGGCGACGTCAGTTGTTGCTTGGCAACAGGAGGATCTGAGGGGCAAATTCTGTGAGGATAGAGGTAAACAAGGCGGCGGGGAGGCCTTTCTGAGTTCAGGGGAGAAAGGTGATGGTGGTGGTGGAGGGGTTGGCATGAGCACTGTGATTTACAGCCAGAAAAACATGGAAGGGAATAAAGCAAACAAAAACCGCCATGTTTGTTGTAGTATTCCTCATTATAGGCCTTACCTGCTTCTGTTCTGTAGATACTGACCACGAGTAACCACCCCATCCCCATAGAAGATTTTAGCAAGATATTAAGGAAACCAGAGAGAACATACTCCATGCACTTATGCTTATATACGTATGCTTTTAATCGCTCATGCATTACCCATAACAAGGAGTCTTTTCTTCTGTTTCTTAGGTCTGTAGACCTCCAGCATGCCAGAGGTAAAATCAATGTTTCGGGAGGTGCTGCCCAAGCAAGGTGAGTGAAAATTAATTAACAAGTCTCGTTGTGCATAAAAGCAACCACTTCCTTGCCAGCGTGCGGCACAGAAGGACCTTTATTGCCTGTGTGGAAGCAGCGATCTCTCTGCAGAGGTCCGACATGGCCACCTGCTGAGTAAAACAGCATCAGAGATGCCAATCCCCTGTCCTTCCAGCCATCTGAACTTCCTGGGCCCCCCTCCCCCAAGGCTAAAAGTTCCATCATTGCCCTGTTCCCGGCTTACTCGTAGTTACCAGCCACATGAGCAGGTTTGTTTCTGGCTCCATGAGAAAGTTCTGAACAAATATCGTCCTCATCACCATCCTTTTCTTTATTGGTTCCAGCAAACGAATATCCAGACCCCACCCTTACGCATTTCACCCAATTTCTGGGCTTAGTTATGGCGGAAGAGGTCCAAGCTTAGCAAAAGCTGATTTGCTTACCTGGTGAAGCTTAAAGCGTACCTAAAATCAGAAATTACACCTTTTATGTAAGGTAAAAATTCTCTTTTTTTCGAGTGCAACACCCTTCTTTTTAAAAAAAAAATTCCATCCTACGTCCCCGGATCTTACACCTGGGTCGGGTGACATAGGAAGAACCAGAAAGAGGAAGATGTCGTGGCCCGTAGCGCCGGCTCGAGGACGGATGCTGAGACGACATGGGACCCAATGCAAGACACCCCAGGATGGATCTGACTGCCCTGTGAGAGTGAAGGAAAGGGGATTTTTTTAGGCACTTTTCAGTTTGGTTTATCTTTAACTATAGAATTATATGACTTTACACCACTAGGGGGCGAAAGCTGTTGCTTGTCACTGTCCATCTGTGAATAATAAAGTTGTACAGTGTTGGATCTGTACTGTGCAGATTAGGATTTTCTCTCCTAGGGATCACAGCCCCCAAATCAGTGTATTTGTGTTCCCTACAGCCAGATTTGGGTTTTCTCTCAGCATGATCCAATATAGGTAATTCATCTAAAGGAGATTGTCATTCCTTGGTAAGGAAAGCACAGAATAATGTCTGCAGCTGAAAGCGGTGAGCCATAGGGACACAGGTTAGAATATATACACACAACAAGGTTTCCTTAAGGATAACCAACCAAATAACGGGACTTTATAGGTCAAAATTAGATAATTCTCTTTAGACATTGAAATATATATATAAAAAAAAAACAAGTACAGCTTTATTGAAAATTGCTTAAAAAAATACAATACAATATACAGTATAAATAAAAATAGGAGTACAGCACTTACACTCTTTCTGAGTGAGTGTATAGTATTTTTGGCTATTTGGGTAAGCTGATTTACTTGCAGTCGAGTCCTTTCCTCAAACCCCTCCCCTCTTTTAATGAATGAAAGATTTGGGTAGTTAGCAATGAACTTTTCTCTGTGTTGGGGTGTCATAATAGTTGCGGTTGCACAGTATGGTTGGGAGCTATAGGGGTAAACCAATCCACAGCAACATGTGTTTTACTAGTTTATATTGTGAGGTTGGTATAATGGCATATCCAATAATTGCATTAATCAGTGGAAATTATGGTGATAGTTGCTATTCTGATCAGCTAAGAGTATGGGAATCATGGGTATTTACGTATAATAATCATGGGATTATAGGAAATCATTCCTTACTGTCTGAACATACCTATAAGAGTGAATGAATTATGTCAAAGTGTATATGAGTAAAAGAAAATCATGAACAAATTCATTACCAATAAGTAACTGACATATACCTTCCTTTTGTCAAATCATGACCAACACAAGTTACATTATGAGGATGCTTAGCTACCTTTTGCCTCACTTCTGCAGCCCTTTGTTTAATAACGTATGAGAGAAGTGCTTACAGGTGATTACCAGCATATCAATGTACGTCCATCTTTACTTATTTATTGCCGACTAGTTATTTAATCATGGTTAAACAGTGATTTTCCCGAAACATTCAAATAAGAATTATGGATTGAATATGTGGATACATTATAATATCAATTGTTGTTGTAATTGTAGATCTCCTCTTCCTGAGGAAGCGGACCTAGTTTCCGTGAAACGCGTAGAAGTTCTGGATTACCTCATTTTAGAGAGTTTTCCACAAGGAGATCTGTATCAGTGCTGTACTGTTTTCATGTTTTATTTATACTGTATTAAATTTAACAAGTGATTTGAGCTGTATTTTTTTATATATATATCAATGTCTGAATAGAATTGTCTAATTTTGACCTTGAAAGTCCAGTTATTTGGTTGGTTATCCTTAAGGAGATCTTGTTGTGTGTATTTATTCTAAATTGGGATGTAGTCAAGATTTATATAGCCCTGAAAGGGTGTAGGCCCTAACCTCTGGGGGGGATTTCTCTTCATTTCCTGTCCAGGTGCTAAAATAGAAGCAATAAAAACACAGAGTTTGTAACCCTATAAAGCTATATCAGTACATCAGCCACCAAGAGTGGAGATGGAATCTGAAGGCGACTGAATGATATATAAAGCCCCATATATGCAGGAGGGGCTCAGTATTTATCCTTTGCACAGACAGGATTTCCAATCTGTGTTTGCAGGGCAGCTTTTTGTTGAAGACGTTCCCACCATGGTGCTGTGCAAGCCAAAGCTTTTACCCCTGAAGTCGGTAACACTGACAAAACTGGAGAAGATGCAGCGAGATGCCCAGGAAGTCATCAGACAGCAGGAAATGGCTCAGCTGGATCAGCAGAATGCTCAAACCTGACCAGTCCACCATGGAGAGACTGCAGATAGAAGAAGGCCAACTCGTCTGTATAGAGCTTATTATAGAATCCCCGGATCATCCTGGTCAGCCATAGAGGGACTGCATATAGCACATCACCCTCCTGTCTGTACAGATATAAAGAGCTCATTATAGAATCCCCGGATCATCCTGGTCAGCCATAGAGGGACTGCATATAGCACATCACCCTCCTGTCTGTACAGATATATAGAGCTCATTATAGAATGCCCAAACCTACCCTGACCTGACCAGACCATCATGGAGGGACCAGACAGCACACAATCCTCCCTTCTGTACAGATGGAAAATGCTCATAGGATGGCCTCCTTTAGAGTATTACTTCCAGTATTCCCTTTTATTATGTGTTTAAGACCAAATAAAATATACTTGTAGCTATCAATACTTTTTTTTGTCTTTATTTTCTTTTGACTAGTTAAAACCAAACACTGGTTTAAACAAATAATGTCTAAATCCAAACCCTACGGTTATTATTATCGGAATGCTTTGTATATTTCCTCCAGATCTGTGCGGTCATCACTTTGCTTGGATACAGGAGCTTCCTATAATACAGACCGGTCACTGCTGCTCTCTCTCCTTGTGCAGGGAGACAGGTCTTGTCTCTTATGTAGTTTTCTGCAGGGGGGCTGTAGTGGGTGGGCCCCTCCCACAGCTTTGCTCAGGCTATATACAGCACTGTGATGATATCACTGCTGCCGGTATATATTGCTCAACAAACACAAAATATGAATCTACTTTCTGTGCGCCAAATGCTCTTGCAAATACAGATATTAATCTGTATCTGCAAGAGCTTTTGGCGCACAGAAAGTAGATTCATATTTTGTGTTTGTTGAGCAATATTTGACATTTTGTGTTCCAAGTTCAGCTTTAAAGAGAATCACTGCCCTAACCTTGCTTTCCTCCTACTTCAACTTCCAGATGCAGGCCAGTCTCTGGCTTAAACATGGATGCAGCAAGTAAAGCTGAATCTTCTTTGAGTAATAGAAATGATTATAGTCTTGAATAATATGATTTACTGTATGGATAATTTGTAATTTTTGTTATTATGCTATAGGTCCCAATAATTTTTTCCTGATAAAGCGATATATGTTTTCCACAAAACACGTTTGTATAATAAATGTTGCTTTTAGATTACGTTAATCACTGAATACCTAAAAAGTCCCCTTTTGTTGGCTATATTTGTGATTTATGGAATCTGCTTTACTTTGACCAGCAGCTCACCTAAAACCCCTCTGAACGGTCATTACCATACATTACTCAGGTGCAATATTTATATAGCGCCGACATATTACGAAGTGTTGCACAAAGTCTATAGTCATGTCACTAGCTGTCTCTCAAAGGAGCTCACAATCTAATGTCCCTACCATAGTCAAATGTCTTCAATACAATACAATATAAGGTCAGTTTTGGGGGGGAAGCCAATTAACTTGAATGTTTTTGGAATGTGGGAGGAAACCCGAGACCCCAGAAGAAACCCACACAAACACAGGGAGAACAAAGGCCAGAGTGCTAACCACTGAGCCACCTCTGACATTTGCAAAAGCAGTGACAAAAAAAAAAAAACAAACGCTCCATTTGTGCTCCACTAAACATTTATTTTATTTTTATTTTATTTTTTTTTATGTACACACACATTTTAGCAGAACTCAGCTTATATTCCAGTTTTTTTTTTCTTTTTTGTAGAAAAATAGATGTTCCAGCCACCATACTCTGAACTTTCACATCAAAATGTATTATCCTTTGGAAAGCTGAATAAAAATAAGTTTTCCCCCTTCTCCCTATCCCTTACCGTCTTGCTTTTCAGAAAAAAGAAAAAAGCAATGTTTTTTTTGTGCCTCTGGCACGAGTGGAATAAAGATTCGAAACAATTTTGCTTCTTCATTTCCACCTCCAAAATGAAAAAAAAAAAAAAGAACTGTATGAACGAGCAGCAGCAGCAGCAAACATGGAGTCAGAACGCTCTACCCCGCGATACACCAGGTTGGAGACTGAAGATTTCCACAACACAAGGACCTTGTGAGGGAGGAGTTGGCCGTCAACGTGGAATGAACTTGAAAGAAATGGCACTTCAAGATTTGCAGCTTGTTACACCTTTTCGCTGTACATCTACCTATCCCAAAAACATTTACTTCTGCAAACAGTTTTATCTTAGAAAACTATTTTACAAAGGCTCTGTACGCAGAAGTTGGAGAGAGATTTAGAAAATAAGAATGGTGCTTAGCAATGCCATTCATAGCCAGTGATTTTAGTAACTCTCAAATTTCAGACGCCCTCCGTCACCTTCGCTCACAAAACGTTTTCTTCCCCTGCAAAGAGAAAAAGGAAAAGATTCATTTCCAGGTCATATCATCACCAAGAGACGCAAGCTGATAGCTAATTATTAGCTTTTTTTTTTTTTTATAAAGCAACAACATATAACACAGCACAGTACAACAAATAGGGGCTGCAGAAGACTAACCTGCATACTTGTACAATGACACATAAGGCTGCGTACACACGTTAGATCGTGAAAGATGCTTTCAAACGACAAGACTGAACAATGCATGAATGAGCTCCGAACAAAAAGCGCCTTTCTGCTCTATAGAGAGGGGAGGGGGGAGAACAAAATGAGCAGCACCCCACTGTGCGCTCTCCCCTTCACTTGTATTATGATAGTTTGTAATATGTTGGCGCTATATAAATCCTGTTTAATAATATAAAAAATAACAACATAAATAAGTAAAAACCTGGCACGCTTTCTAACAGCTTACTCTATTTAAATTTAGAAGTGCAGCTTTATTAGGAAACCCTGAGAGCTCAAGTCATTCAGCTGCCATTGCTGACTCCCTGATCTCAATATATAAAATAGGTCTTTTCACTAGCTGCACACTTCGTCTAAATCAACCAGCTCTACAACCTAGAGGCCTAAAACTGCAGTAATACAAAGTGCCTCTGTACCTCTGCAGAATACTAGTCCCTGAATCCAAGGATGAAAGCTCCATAAAATGTTTACAAGGTTAAAGCAAACGCTTGCTGCATCCAAAGCGAAGCCAAAACATACGCAAAGCTATAAAAATGAAATTCACGGTTTTCACAAGGAAGATGAAAAGCCAAGATTTATTCACGGTGCACCCAGCCCAGCTTTAAAATGGTTGCTTTGGCCTTAAAGTATTTACATTTCTAAAGCTGCACCAAGGTGACGGACGGTAAGGGTTGCCCATTCCCTGCCTGTCTGTACTTTCCAGAAACTGAGCTGGTGGTACACGCAGGGCTACTCTGCAGCATGCAGATCTTCCCAGTATCAGGTCCAAGACCCAAATTACATTTCCCAAGCTTTTTTTGTTCTGTATAAAAAGCGGGTGCATGCAACGGGATTGGTTAACAAGTGGTGCACCAAAAACCTTGGAATGCTTCTTGCGCAAGGCTTGGAGGAACTTGTAGCTGATCAACGTGCTAATAACTTTGTTTATGCCTCCTCCTCATCAAGCGTGTTAACAAGGGTACCAGGGCAACCTTGGGTTGAGCCCCTCTAACATAAAATTGCATACAATGGAGAGTAATGCAATAATTGCACTTGGAAAGGATCTTTCAGGATTGTGGTGCGTGATGCATGAACAAGCGATATACATACAGTACCGTTCTGCTCTATGGAGGGGGAAGAACGATGGAGCAGCACCCTGCGGCGCTTTCTCCCCTTTACTTTCATTATGATTGTTCCTCGTTCGTGAATCCGCCAGGACAGACAATGAGCGCTGTACACACACCAGATTCTCGTCTGATATCATCCCTGAGGCGATTATCGATTATCTGACGTGTGTACATAGCGCCTTAGTGATCAAAATGCCTTGATGGGTGGGTGTCAGTCTAGTGGAGTGGTATTTGCATGCAGTCTGCCCTGGATAATTGATGCAGGGATTCTATGAATAAAATAACTGAAAGGGCTGGGTCAGAAGCAGTCAAGCTGGGGAGTAATGGGCTAGATAATGCTCGATGTCATTCAGCTATAACAATCAGGCCCCTTCTGACTTGCTACAGGTTCTAGTAGCTCACAATGTGCAGGGACATTAAAATAAGCAATTCCAATAGTGACGAGGACCCTGTACAACTATGCAACGCTGAAGTGTAAACTACAGGGCAGATTTATTAGAGAAGGCTGGAGGGGAGATTTCATTTTTTTTTTTTTTTTTTGGTAGTAAAATCTATTAGAAAAGACATTTACCTTGAAGGACACTGATCCCTGATCTGCTTGGATATGATTCCAGCTTTGAAACCATCTTCCACAAAGCGTTCCAGTACAGAGTAAGCATGAGGTACGTCCAGATTTATGTCTGGAATCTCATGATAAATTCTGTCAAAACCCTGGAAGAAAATACAGTAAAATACGATCAGAAAAGTACAAAAAATATAAAAAACAATGGGGACTAGATATTTGCTCTCTCCTTGTCATTTGTTGGGGTTGGCTTCTGCAATTTATTTCCTCCTTGTTCCTGACATCTTTTCTACTCTTCACCTAATTGCCACTTTCTTCTGACCTCTAACCTATCTGCAAATTATATCAGCACAAAGTACCATCATGTATCATAAGGCTATCTATATAGCGAGCTCTGATCTTTTCTCATTCTCTGCCCAAGGATATAATTTGTCTCCCCAGTCACATCACAAACCGTAGAAAATTAGTAGCAAGCCCCCAGCACAGAGATTCCTTATAGGTCCCTGGACCCCTGTTGGTAAGTGCACCAATTTCCCAACACTAGCTAGCCAAGATCAGGAATCTTTAAACCCTTTAAAAACTTTTGTTCACGTAATTTTGTTCACGTAAATCCCGCATTTAATAAATCTAGAGCAGTAATTTAATATGATAAACACAACTGCAAAATATATTTACCCTTGGCTACAACCACAGTGACTTGAAATGCAGTTCCTAGTTTCTGTCACTAGAGGGCACACTTACCCTTTTCATTTGATCCAATGTGATAACGCCTGATTTCCAAAGAGATTCGAACAGTTGCAGCATCATCTTGTAGGTGTTGTCACCACTCGCTTCCAAAACCATTAATACGGCCTGTTCAGGGAAAACAAAAATAGAAAAATAACACCTCGCTTTGTACTCCATCAGGCTTTCCCTATTGCCAAATGACATTACAACACAATGCCTCCCAAGCATGGATATCCCAAGCAGCTTTGCAGCACAACTCATTCTCCCCTATTGGGCTACAGAACTGGTTTTTCTTATTTCTATTACATGAAAACACTTTTTTTCTGTAGTCCATCAGGGGAAAACTTTGCAAGACTGACAACACCGCTTCGTTTATCAGGTATAGGCGGACATTATGGGCTCACTTGAAGACCCTTTAAAGAGCAAAAACATAGGAAAATAAACATACTCTGGAAATGGAGTATGTTTTCTTTGGTTTAGCCAATTTTAAAAGTAAAGAAAACAAGGTGAAAGAACAGACCAGGGAAGATGTAAATGCATTCTTACTTCATATACAAGTTCATGGTGAAAATGAGGTACTTCCAGCTCCTGAAGACATCGTTCGGCTTCAGATACATCCCCGGATAACACGTATTCTTTCAGCAGCATATCAATCTAAAGGAGGGAGTTAATACTCATCAGCAAAGTTGGGAGAAAGCCAACAGAATGAGCAACAGAAAGGTGCAGGATAAACTACAACTACCAAGCTCCCTTGCCCCTATTCGCTAATAGGTGAATTTTCTTATAATAATATCAAAATAATAACTAGGTAATTTTACTAAAAGCTAGTAATGACACTGACATATGAGAGCCTGCTGCATGTCATGTCTGGTGAACTATTAATGGCTCCTTGGGTGTTAGGTATATTTGTATTGTGACACCAATGCAGGATTGGAGGTGGGAGATATATTTGCCCAGGATTCCTCTCCTGTGTGAAGTAGCAGGTGGAAGACTCTCACCTGTGAGATAATAAATGAAGAAGCACTGAGGGTGGTGATATAACATAGAGCCAGGAGCTCAGTCAGGGGTTCAGCTCTGTTTGGAGACACAGACAGGGGTCTGTGCGAGTTCAGCTGTTTGGAGACACAGTCGGTCTGTGTGGGAGAGCTCTGTTTGAGACACAGACAGGTGGACTGTGTGAGTGAGACACAGAGACACAGACAGGTGGACTGTGTGAGTGAGCTCTGCTTGGAGAGACACAAACAGGGGCGCTGTGTGAGGAGCTCTGCTTCGAGACACAGATAGTCACTCTGTGTGAGGGAGCTCTGCTGAGAGACTCAGAAAGTGGGTCTGTGTGAGTGAGCTCAAAAGTAAGTAGAAGGTTGCTGAAAGCTTGGTTTTGAGCGGACAGGGAGAAGCCCTCGAGCTGATAGACAGGGACGTCTGATGTATAGTAAGTGCCGGACAGGCAAGGTTTTTTGCCGTTTTGTTATTTTATCTGCAACCTTCAATAAACCTGGCTGCAAGCCAGCTTAAGGCTGATACCTTGGTGTGTGATCTGAGTTGGATGAACCAGACAAGTGTCCTTTGACCCCAGCAAAGGCGATCCTGAGCGTAACCCCCCACAGTATTTAACCATTTATAGATTTACATACAACTCAGCTATTTCCCCAACACAACTAGTAATGATTTTATATGCACATTATGTGTTTGTGTTATAGTCACTTACCTCCTTAACCAGTTTTTTGACGGGTTGTTGGCCTCCGCCAGCGCCCCAAACACTGTCAATTTTTCTACCTCTTCTACTCATGGTCAGCAGAATTGTGGCCCTGTTCAGAGCAGCTCTAGATAGAGAATATAAAGGTCAGTTTCACAAATTACACTCTCTAGGCCTGGATTTGCCAAAGCGTCAGTGCCATGACCAATCTGGAGAAATGATCAGCACCATGGTCCATAAAGATAAATCTTCTGACTGTAGTTACAGTTGCATAGCATTCGAGCAACACGTTGATACAATTTTTGCTCAGCCCAAAGTTGTAGCAGTATTTAGCAGTACCCTCTGCCTTCTGACAAGTGACAATGATGCCAGCCTTTAACCCTAGGTGTGCCCATTGCACACAGTAACTCCAGTGCATTCCTAGTCCATGTATCATCTATTGACAACAATGAGCCCCTTGCCTGTCTGGCACTGAGTTCATTCCCAGCTCACATGCCATCTTGTGACTCCTATTGTGCTCATGCCTCCTATTGCCCCTCTGCTACTTCTTTGGATCCAAATCTGCTCTATTTTCCTGTATATCTGGAGCAGTCATCTTCATAGCAGATTTGGACCCCCTGCCCACATCTACCTTATCCTCAAAATAACCTCAATGGCCAATGGACAATATTTTAGACCCCACTCAATGTCCCATCCTAATGCATCACTATAGAAACTGGAGAAGGTATAAATATAAATCATACCTGGCGTGTTCACAATCCACCGTGCCTTTATAACTTTCTATGTAGGTCTTGCTCAGGATCTCATCACCAACCGCACTGGCAATAAACTGACCCATCAGCTGCAAAGACAAAGTAAGATTTTTTTTAAAATTCTTATCAGAAAGCCTGCTTTTAGTAGATTTATCATTTGAAATTAGTAGTCATTTCTCAGTATTTTCCCCAGAATTTTTTTAAAGCTGGGTGGGTGGCAGTTCCTGTATTGTCACCAAACTCTTCAGTAATCACCCAAAAACAGCCGGGTGGTTACTGAAAAGTGCTGGGTGGTGCGCATAGCTAAAAGGAGCCAGGGAGAACACGGTTTCTGTATACAATTTATAGCTGAATGTTAGTTCATCGCATCTATAATATTGAGTTGCCTCCCTTTGTGCCTATAAAAGCCAGCATTTTTCTGATAAGACTCTCCATAATAATTTTGGGGCATATCTATGGGAATTTGTGCCCAGGTCAGGTACTATTTCTGGATAAGAAGACCTGGCATGTAGTTGGCATTCCAATTAATCTCAAAGCAGTCCCGTTAATACTCAAGTACCTCCACACAAAGCCATGTTGCACAAGGGGCAAAGTCATGCTGGACAGAATGGGCCCTTCACAGAAAAAGCTTGGAAGGGAACATGTGTCTAAAAAATCTTTGTAGGCCTTAGCATTACTGGAAATACACACTATGTAATTAGGGGCACATACTTTTGGGTATATAGTAGGTGTTCCGGTCAGGTGTGCACAACAAACAGCCAGACAGTGTACATCACTGACACTTCTCATTTTGCACAACAGAATAAAAGGCCAATAGCTTGTCACCTCCTTAAAGAAGAAAACTATTTTAATAAATATAATGGGCCTGATTTATTAAAGCCCTCCAAGGCTAGAAAGAATACACTTTCATCAATGAAGCTAGGAGATCCAGCAAACCTGAAATAGATTTCTTAGTCATTTGCTAGCAAATGTTTTGAATCCTGGACCAGATCTTTTCCAGGTTTGCTGAATCACCTAGCTTCACTAATGAAAGTGTTTTCTCTCTACCCTTGGAGAGCTTTAAAAATCAAGGCCAATGTATCAATGTATGCTTTTAAAATGATTGGGGTTCCCCAATGCATTGCTGTAACTGGTTTAGGAGGCATGACCACCCACAGGACTTTTTGGAATACTTTCACATTATTATTATTATTATTAAACAGGATTTATATAGCGCCAACATATTACGCAGCGCTGTACATTAAACATGCACAGGACCTGGGCACCTTACACACCAATCCAATAACTATATTGAAGTTTCATTATGAAACCAGTGACAAAATATGATTACATTAGTGAGGTTCTTCTAAAATAAACTCATCACTAGATGTAAACTATAAACTGACAAGACAGAAAGCTGGGGACATTTCTACTTCGTGTGACCTCAAATGAATGAATCGGTTAAGAGCACAGGATGCAAATTCTGACTTCTTTCAAATCAGAGAGGATTTGAATATGGTTATTTTTACATCTTTGCTGTACCTTTTTTATAGTTATTACCTTAGTGGCATGTTCATTTAAATTAAACCTCTAGTTTGTCTGTGCAGGGAATAAAAAATTCTTCTAGTTATGGGAGAGATTGTGGCTCCGGTCTTTTCCAAATGACGGCACTAAAACTCAACAATGGCTTGTTTAAGCACTGTCACATGGGACTGAGGAGAGAGCACCAAGATATACTAACAGGGTTTCTGTTCTTCACTCCTTTTGTTGCAGGGAGGCAAAAGGAACTTATGTGCTGCTGGTGGAACCACCATTTAGGTAAACCTGTTACTCTGTCCTGCACAGACAAGGCAAGGAACACTTTAACAGAGACATTGTCACTTAGCCTATTCAAAGCAATGGATAGTGTCTACCCATACCCCACCCACTCCAAAGTACCCTGCTAAGGTATACCTACTGCTTTCTTATCACCTTCCTGATACATTCTGAATAGTGCCAACACATACCTGAGGGATGGAGTTCAGGTCCTCCTAACATGAGAGTGTTTGGATCTGACAATTGGATGCTTAGACCCATGCACTGTCATATGAAGGCTATATGAAATCTAGAAGCTCTGCAACTTTAAAGCAGGGATTCTGAAGCAGATAGGAGGTAACAAGGAAGCATAGATCGGGAAGTATACTTTGCTGGGGAGTGGTGTAGGCAATAGGTAAAGTCCCATATTAAGTAGGAGTCTCATCCCCGGCTATATACCAGCATTACCTGGTCTCTAGGAGAGCTCAAACCTCAGTGATCTCCTCAGACATCTTTTTAATCTGTAGGCGAGTGGTGGGCTCTGTATTGCCACCCAACAGCCGGGTGGTTACTAAAAGTGCCGGGAGGTGCCCCTGGCTGGGGAGAACACTGCATTTCAAGAGGGGTTTGAATATGAAGACAGCTTTAGTATCTTGTTTTAGTACCTTAAGGAGATAAAGCCAGCACCTTATTTTTTTTCCTCCCCACCCAGATGACATTATAATAAAAAAAACAAAGGTTAAAATTCCATTTTAGCTCACAAAGGTGAATACAAACCTGCGGTGCTTTAGGTGTGTCCAGGACGAGTTCGGGCAGCTCTTGAAGCAGTTTGTCAAACGAATCAGCCAGGTCTTCTATGCTGAGAACCGTCCCGCATAGATCATGCAGCAGCTTTGAGGTCATCTCCCGGTGGCTGGCTTTTCCCTCTAATGCCAGGGAAACTGCCAACACTGGGAGACCACATTTCATTTCCCCAAGGTTCAAATCCTTTAACATCTCCTGCAGAAAACAATTAAAATTGCAAAACATTAAAAACAAAACACGTATGCAAATTTACCATGACCCTAATACGCCAATTAAAGTTTATGGACAACCCTCAAAGGGTGCTTGCAATGTTCCGCTTTGTAATAAAACTGTATAAACCTTTTTTTTTCTGAAAATGCTTACAACATGTTAGTAAGAATTGGGTTTCAATGTATTCACCTAAATTCTACTTAAAACTAAATGTTTATCAAATTCCACATTTTCACAACATTCCTGCAAGATTTCACTACTGAATGAACAGCAATGTCACCATATAACCTTAGAATCAAATCCTGTGCTTTGCTTTCAAATCCCTCCACACTTATTGTCCCACTTAACTTTCTGACCTGATAAAAAATCCCCCTAGCCGCTCTCTTCACTCCTCCAATGACTTCCTCACTCATAACCTCATCACAGGCACTGCTCAAAGATTTTTATAGAATTGCCCCGACTCTCTGGAATGGTCTTCCTCATCCTATTCGGCTTGCTCCTACTTTCTGCATTTAAAAGAGCCCTCAAAACCCAACGTTTCAACCTCATCTACCCGTCTTCTTCTGTCTCCTAAACTCTCACTACTTACCCACCATTACATATCCCCCCCTATTGTGTGATACTTCCCCCACCTCCTAGATTGTAAGCTATTCAGGGCAGGGCCCTATCCTCCGCCTGTGTCACTGTCATATGCAACCCCTATTTAATGTACAGGGCTGCGTAATATGTTGGGGGCTATATAAATACTGTTTATTAATAATAATAATAAGACAGCAAATGGAAATATAACATTTTCCCTCTGGTATGCAGAAAAGGGGGATAACTAGCACGCCAAGAAACTGAAACTCTGCAAGTATTGCACAGTTTACAGGAAGTGTGTGTGTGTGGGGACACTTTGGCATTTTTTCTTTCAGTGCTCAAAAATCATTCACCCTTGCAATGGTGACAACTGTCCAAGGTGGAAACTTCTCTGACTTCCTGTTGTGTCTGGTGGACAGAAAATGAAGCGAAATTTCTCACTGTACACCAACAAAAAATAAACAGACAAAGGTTTTAGCTCTTTCCATCTCTATGCAAAACTATACACACAATTTAAGCATATGAATGTATTCTCTCTAGTTTGTATTGCTCGGGTTTATAACAACTTTACCACACAACAGATCTCTGTATAATGAGTAACATTAAAAATGATAAAAATAAAGTCAAACAGCTGTGAAAGCATAATGAGGGCACAGACCAAGAGGCCATTGTCTGGGAAAGCTAATTACACGAGTGCCAGGTTATTATCTGTACCACGCAGGAAAATGGAACACATGCTAGCATCTTAAATATTTGCTTTGTAATCAGATCACTTTGGGTTTGCAGAACATGCGAGAGCCATCCCTGCAGCATTCGGCTGCTTCGTTACGCAGAGAATGGCTGGGTATGCGAACGTTAACAGCTGGCAGAATTTTCGGCAGCGAACCGATGCAGGAATGTATGGCTAACACCCCGCCGGGAATTGTTCCTTAGCAAAAACTGAATGGCAGATAAGAGTCCTTTCCTTCCCTTTTTACTGGAATACACTTCATAACAATTCACACGGGGGGACGTCTATTTGCTACTACACACAGGATGAAAATGTCATTATTTCAGACATCAGCTCACAAGAAATGTAACAACCCCCTGTGGCAGCGTGGCACAAATAATTAGAAGATCCAAGCATTGAATCTAATATTTATACTGCTACAATGAAAATTTTACAAATCCAGCCAACAGAAAAAAAAAAACAAGTAGTGCCAGCCAAAAGCAGGGATAAAGGAAGGAAAGTGCAAGTTTATAAAGTGGATTTTTACAGAGTTTTCACAGCTGCTGTGTTGGTAGATAGGGGAGAATAAAGAGCTTACAACAACCTCTATACACGACTGTGGGATAGTAAGAATGAAAGAATAAATATGGATATGCACAGAATAGATAAGATAGAAAGAATAGTATGGGTCACTTTACAGACTGTAGGCTGCAATGATGGAAAAGGTTTTCTTCCCTAATGCCCATAACAAATAGCCTATCATAGATTACAATGTGTGCCAGTGAAATGACACATGGTACAATGTCAGATCTTGTCTGAAAACACTTGGAACCGCTGCTTGGTATCTTACAGCTGTGGGCTTATGATGGAAAATCTCTATGTGCAACAACCTGCTTTGACGGCTATATGTCCCCTCTATTGAAATGATTTCACCTTGCTCCTGTCCTGTGTATGGGGTCACATTATCTGTCCTTACATCCTGTCTTGTGACAATGCTGTGTTTTCATAGCTTGAGCGAACACTTTCCTTACATGGTTTCTTTTGTTCAATGAACAGCACGGTTTTTCCAGCAATTACATAAATTATGTTACTATGTAACTAGATGAAAACATTAGGACACCAAGGTGGGCCAGGGGTTAAAAGTCATAATTTGAATTGTGAATGGAGTGATTTCTTGTCTTGGTTCGTGAAAGCAGCTGAAATCTAAAATCTGTGTCAGTCACCAGAATTACTTGCCGATTGGCGATGGTGATCTTGTTAGAGTTAGGCCTTGGTAGAAGCTCCGACATGAAGAAACAAAGGGGAACAATGAGCAGCGCAGCAATGATACCAACAAATCTCATTCTGTATTTCCTGTGAGCAGAAGTCAGAGGCAGCAACTAGCTTAGTATTATATTGTAGGAAAATAGCCATGAGTAATACTTATGCCTAACCAACACTTCTAGCTATCCAAAACAGGAGTCCTTGTAGGTCTTTATTGCTGTAAATGTACCAAGTGGGGAGCCAGCCTCCCAAATTTGTCCTGGAAGTAAAAGTATTTGTGACAGGAGGAAGAAGAAGAAAGGAAGAGAATGAGAAGAAAAAAAAAGAAGAGGAGGAGAAAAGAAGAAGAAAGGAGAAAAGGAGAGAAGAAGAAGCAAAGAAGTACAAAAGGAGAAGAAAACAAAAAAAAAGGAGAAAAGGAGAGCAAAAGGAGAAAAGAAGAAAGAAAAGGAGAAAGGGAGAAAAGGAGAAGAAAAAAAAAGAAAGGAGAAAAGAAGAAAGGAACAAAGGAAGAAAAAGAAGAAAGGAACAAAGGAAGAAAAGGAGAAAGGAGAAAAGAAGAAAGGAACAAAGGAGAAAAGAAGGAAAAAAAAGAAAATATGAAATGAGAAAAGAAGAAAAAAGAAAGGAGAAAAGAAGAAAGGAAGAAAAAGAAATGGTTTGGCTGGAGCTCTACTTTAGGATTACTACCGTAGTACCTGCTCTACAAAAGTACCCATGTCAGGACCAGACTTTCTGTGCATATCTAATGGGTAAACATAACACCACCACAAAATAAAGCAGTTAGTCAAATCTGCCCGCAACCAAGGTGCCAGTGTAGGGGGCACGGAACTACACAAGGACAAGACAAGACTAACAGAATTCAGTTATGATATCTATATGGCAAGGAGAAAAAACAACGGCCTGTTAAAAGAGATAACCCTTTACTAAATATTCAGAATTGAGAAGAGGGAGGAAGGTATTCACACACCAAAACCATTAAGAGGGCGAGGTTCCCATCAGGCCCTGATACTGAAGACACATTCTAACCGTCAAGTGCAGCAGCTGTTACACAATTTGGATAGCTGATGCTCCATACTTGCCGATGCTATTCAGACTATGGTTTCCAGGATTGAGCAATGTCCTTCTGTTTAGTCTAATGAAGGCTGTTTAGGTACACGTGTTTAATTTATTTGGCGCTGGAATGTTGGTCTTTCTATAAAACAGACCACTGTCCAGCTTTAGTTATGTTGTCTCAGACTGCACTACCAACAGTTTTATAGATTTTTTTATTTTGAAGCCCAAAGCTGCCAAACGGATATTTCCTTCATTAGCTAAACAAACATGGTTACTCCCTAGACAGAAACTCCTTGGTGCGGAGCTGCATGTGACCTATTCCCAATCTCCAGTTCTGATGACAGAGGACATGACAAAGTCAACACTGTGTAATCTCCAACAGAGAGCCTTTGCAGAATAATTTGTGGCAGCTGCAATAGAGAAGGCTACAGAAAAGAAGGGATGCAAAGGTTAGAACAAGTCGCACAGGAGGTGGTCTTTGAGGAAACTTTATCACCCTGTATGGGATAGGATGTCCATGAAGCAATCTGATTTATTGCCTCTCAGTGAGAGGTATCAGGAAGATTTTCCTTCTGCTAAATCAGTAAAGAAACGTATGGTTTGCCTCTGAAGTTGTCACCTACTTATATACAGAATATGATTTTTTTTTTGCATTGCAGACAATATAAATACTGAGTATTTATGTAGGAAGAGATATGGATCAGTGTTCTCCCCGGTCTCTTTTAGCTGGGCGTACCACCCAGCACTTTTCAATAACCACCAAGCTGTTTTTGGGGGCTTAAAGTAACTTTGGGTCACCACTCACCTACAGCACCAAAAAAAAGAATATTATACATACAAGTAAGGTAGAAACCCATTTTATTATTTTCCCAATGCCTAAAGGGCAGGTCCCTTTCAATTTAGGAATATGGGTTTCCAGAAATCCCAAGTGCCCTGACAGCCCTAAGTTTTGCTATAGGTAATCAATAGGTACCAGACTAAAAAGTCTTGGGAGGCAAAAGGGGATATTAGCCAACCTTTCTCCCCTCATTAGTCCAGTATATGAATTGGTAGCCTTTTGCAAAGCTTGGGGATGGAAGGGCTGTCAGGGCACTTGAGGTATCTAAAACCCTTAAATTGAAAGGGACCTGAAATGTAGGCATTGGTATGTACCTACTACGTGCTGACAGCGGTGGATTTGAGCATTTCTTTTTAACCATGTATATGTGTATTTATATATATAATTAATATTACACAGTATTTATATAGCGCAAACATATTACGCAGTGCTGTACAAAGACCATAGTCGCGTCACTAACTGTCCCTCAAAGGAGCTTACAATCTAATGTCCCTACCATGATCATATGTCATTAGTACAGTCTAAGGTCAATTTTGAGGGAAAGCCAATTAACCTACCTGCATGTTTTTGGAATCATGGAGGAAACCCGAGTACCCGGAGGAAACCCATACAAACACAGAGAAAACCTGCAAACTCCATGTAGATAGCCCTGGAGGAGATTTGAACCTGGGACCTAGCGCTGCAAAGGCCGGAGTGCTAACCACTGAGCCACTGTTAACAAGATATATGTTTTTGTATCCTAATCATATCAAAGCATCCAAAGATTCTAGAGAAAACATGGATTCCTAAAAATTAAAAATGACTTGATTTGCAGGCAACCATAAAGGCCTTTTATGCTATTAGCACTAATAAGTGCTGTAGTCGATATTTACACTTCACGTTTGCTTTAAAAGAGACCCGGTCACTACCTACAAAATACAGGTGAAGAAAGTATTTCAAATGCTTACATTATTCTCTCCAACATGACTTTTTAATTAGCTTGCTTTGTGCCTTTGGACTTTTGCTAAATCTTTGACTACTTTGAAAAGTTAATTCCCTAGCACAGCCCCCCTTTCATTCTTTGTACATCTTAGTAATCTCCTCTTCTTAAAAGGTCTAATAATTTTCTGTACTGGCCCTTTTATGTGGCTGCTGGGAATGAATGAAGGGAATAATATAGATTGTCACTAAAGAACAGCTCCAAGCCTGCAGGGGCTGCCGACATCACATTCAAGATGGAAGCTGGGTGGCTACACAAAAATGGCTTTTACAAGTAAATACACGCATACAGACCTTACCTGCTCATATAATCCTATCTGAAGTTTTCTGTTGGAAATATTAATATCTGGCCTGAGGTTCTCTTTGAATTTATGAAATGTTTATGTATTAATAACCATAACAATTATGAATCTCTTATTTGGAGGCCGCTTTTGAACCAAAAGTGTTTTTAGAGGTTTAACTTAAATGAATGATAGCAAAATAACTTGTAAACTGACACTTGTATTGAGATAAAACATTAAACAATGACAGCATTCAGTAAAAAAAATACATTGTATATAATTGTTTTCCACATTTACCTGCCAACAATGCTTTCCAGTAAAAGGAGATGAAACAAACTTAAACATTGAAAGGGCATCATATTTTTTACTTTTAAAGGGGTTATCTACCCTTTTATATAAAGAGAAAAATGTTTTTTTTATATATTTTTTATCATTTAAAAGGAGAGGCCCACGATACAAAGTCACATATCCCAGAAGGCTGCAGATTCTACCAATGCCCGATCTCAGGCATGCGGAAAAGGCTGTTCCTCTACCGCATTTTTCAGAAGTGCATCACCCAATCTTGCGCCTGAGCAGTGAGAGATTGAGTGACGTACAAAGAAGAGGAAAAAGATGGCAGCACCTGGCGTGGGACAGACTTGACAAGGATCACAGAGGGATCAATGCCTTTCCACTGCTTTCTTTTTTGTGATCGTTCGGCTTTAAATTCTATCATAAAAATCTCAAAGAGGAACTAGTCCACTTTCAAAAATAGGCACCAGGCAAGTCTTTAGTGCAGAAACGGACAGGCGATGCCCCTTCTGCAATAAAACATACTTACCTACCTATCGTTGTCTTCATCTGTCATGCACAGCTCCGTGTAGGATTCCCGGCACATCGCAGCTTCCCCTGCCCGGGCTATATTAACTTCCGCACATCTGCTCGAAATTACTTCATCCCTGCCCAGCCAATCAAGATGGCCAAAGACCCAGCTCCAGGAAGAAAAGAAGAAAATGGCAGCATTCAAGCCGGAGCAAGTACAGGTGAGTGCAAATAAAGGTTGTGATCAGGCAGGTACGATTTTATTGCAGAAGAGACATCGACTGACCCTTCAGGAATGTTGGAATGTCTGGTTGTATGGTATTTGCGCAGTTTAAGATTATCTAAGACACGGTTACCCTCATGTTTCAAGGAGCAAATTGTAATGTTGTTGCTGTGCTGCTCACTGTTTTCCTTGTTGAAGGCTCTCACATAAGGAACCAAAGCCTCTACCAAGATGGTCACCGCCATACCTCATCACACACACGGCTCCAGGACTTTTTTCAGAGCTGCCCTGACTCTCTGGAATGGTCTTCTTCGTCCTATTCAGCCTGCTCCTACTTTCTGAACATTTAAATGAGCCCTTAAAACCCAACGCTTCAACCTCACCTACCCGTCTTCTTCTGTCTCCTAAACCCTCACTACTTCCCAACATTCCATATCCCCCTCCTATTGTGTGACACTTCCCCCATCTCCTAGATTGTAAGCTCTTTGGGGCAGGGTCCTCTCCTCCTCCTGTGTCATTGCCTGTATCGGTCTTTCATCTGCAACCTCTATTTGAGCACTGTATGTTGGCGCTAAATAAATCCTGTTTATTAATAACAACAATACAAAGTGCAGAAAAGGCATATTAAGCCATATTAATATTATTCAGTCATGGGAAAAGATCAGCTGCAAGGGACCCCAGGCAATACTACTGACCAGCCCACTGCACCCCAGCCTGGTATCACAGTACTGTTCCTTTCATTTTGTAAGCACGATGCAGTCGATTCTGATTAAGTTTTGTTCAGCGACCTTGTAATTAAAACAATAAAAACGATACGTACCGCAACTTCATTGGTGTCCCCGTGTTCAAAATATTCCTGCACGATGGGTGTGACTGACTTTTCGAACGCGTTTTCGTCCAGGGGGAGCACGGTCGTCTCGTAAACACAGTTCTCCTATAAAAATTCACACGAGGGGAAAAAATGCATAATCAGCAAACACGGTGGAGCAAACAAAGCTGGACCCTGTCTTTTCTCCCAGACTGCTGAACTATTAAACATGAAGTAAAACAGAGTTTAATCCCTTTCCGCTGGCACGGGGATCTGCAATGCACAACAAACGAGCAAAGAAAAGAAAACAGCCGCACAAGCAGTCCTAGTTGGGAGACGTGCGAGGTAAACACACTGCTTTGTAAATAAAGAGGATTTGTCGGCTGTTTTTGTTTTTTACAGATACATGACTCTAAATGTCTGCAAACATCTTTTTTCAATGCATTAGATGGCTTTAGGAGATTTGTTTTCGTTACAACTTTTTTCTTGCAAAATCAAATGAAAAAACAAAGTTTCATTTCTGCTTTTTTTGTTTTTTTTTGCTCCCAACCAACAGTAAAATAGAAACCTTCAACCTAAGCAACAATAATTCAAAGGGAAACTCCAATTATGTTTTATGCAATCTCAAAAGTTCAAACTTTTTTTTCCAGTTTGTACATTTTTAGACCAGCCCTTCTCAAACAGGTTTCCTGCAGAGCTGCAGTCTTTCTTAAATATTCAACCAAAAGCTCTTTGGTCTCAGGAAACCACTGGTAATAAATATAGATATAGCATATGTGGGGAAGGTTTAGAAAGTTTAGTATAAAAAAAAAGAAGAATGTGATATACTTATGGTATTTAACAGTCATTCAGAAAAGAAATACAATGAAAATTGTTGTGTGTCTTTTACAGTAGTGGTTGTCATTTTGGGTCTGTCCCTCTGGCAGAACCTAGTTAAGTGTAAGGGAGGAATACTTCCCATCAAGTATCAATTGAAGGGACATTCCTCTCACTAAGTTAGTTTTCAAAAAAAAAAAAAATAGGAGCCCTTTGCTTTTCAGTGATCTCTGTAACTAAACGTGTGTGTAGGAATCCCTAAGGAATTTTGTTGTGTGCGTCCCCGCTGGACAGACTCGCCCTCCCTATACACCTGAATGACAGAATTAGAAAAACGCATAGCATGAAATGAATGAATGACTTTTCATCTTTTGGTGCCCACTATTTTATCTTTGGATTCCTCCTGAACTTGCTCAGATTAACTGCATTTAAAAACAAATGCAGACCACGTGTATGGGGCCATCTAATCAGAATGTAGATATGCTAAACATGGTACATTAATCCTGCTTGAGTTCATTACCAGGACTTGATCTTCATCATAATTTGGATCGCGGATATCAACTTCTTCTACATCGTACACCTGCCCTGGAGTCCCCCATACCCCTTTGCCACCAGCTCCACCTAAGAAAAAAAAAAAAAAAAAAAAAAGACAGGACAATGTTACAATGAATATTCTTCTTAAAAGTTACTTGTGATGCAGGTAGATATCTCAGCATGTTAGATATTTGGTACAAGAAACTAACCTTACTAAGATATGCAACACCCCCCCCCACCATTTAGTGGCCAAGGCTCTGTACACACATTAGATCTTTGTAGTTGGAAAGGATCTTTCACCATCATTTCCAACGACAGAATGGAAGATGCATGAATGAGTGCTGTACATACAGCGCCGTTCTGCTATATGGAGAGCAGGAAGAACGAACGAGCAGCATCCCAATACGCTCTCTCCCCTTTACTTGTATTAAGATCGTTCATCTTTTGTGGATCCGCCAGCACAGATCCATGAACAAGAAAAGCACTGTACACACCTGATGTGTGTACGCAGACTTAAAGGAAAAACAAAGTCCTCCGAATTAAGGTATGTACTAAAACAAAACAAGTATTGAATTAAAAAATGTGAGGGAGGGCGAGGTGATGATGGGTGAAATTAAATGAGGTGATGGTTTAGTTAGGTTCAGTCCCTCTCCTCCTCCTGTGTCACAGTCTGTATCTGTCTTTCATCTGCAACCCCTATTTAATGTTCAGTGCTATATATTATGTTGGCGCTACATAAATCCTGTTTAAAAATAATAATAATAATAATAATAATAATAATGAAGGGAAATAAACATTAAACTTAAAACAACAACCAAAGAAAATTTTAATTAAAAAAAAAAAAAAAGCAGAAACAAAAAAAGCATTTGTGTTCCCAATTTTTAGAACCAGTTCTCTAACCTAGCCTGAAACAGAACTACGGGGACTTCAAGACATTACATGATGGCAGAACAATAAGGCAAATATCGATGGGCTATGATCTGATCACGATGAATCAGACAAGCTTGCCTTTGTAACATCTGCCCCCCTATATTCCATGTTCTACAAAACAGCAAATGTGATGGCCCACCAACCCCAGCTGTCCCTGAGAGGAGACCTGAGAACATTTAACTGCTTTGGATATCCAAGTGTTGCCTTACACTAAAGTATTTATGTTGATCAGCTCGACTATTGTGCATGCTAAAAAAGCAACCTCAGCAAATGTCAAAGGTTAACATTTACAATGCACACATCACACTGACCAACACATCCGTTGTTTACTGTAGGCACTAAAAAAAAAAAAAAAAATCCCAAAGCATTTCTTTCCGATTGCTACACAGGAAGTAAGCAAAGCAATTTTTTTAAATAGAAAAGATAACAAGAGCTTGACAAACCTTTCTTTGGCAGTCCTCTCCCTTTGCCGCTCCGTGACTTGCGATCCATAAGCTTGACTTTTGGACTGGTGGGTAGGACCCCTCGTGAGTTCTCCCCATTATCGCTGACAGAGTCTCCTCTCCCCGAGTCCCGCGAGGAATTTTTGCGCAGGCGTCTCTTAGCTTTGGCATTGAGTCTAGCCTCAATAATTGAAGAGACTGGCCAGTTTCCATTTACTTCATTCCTGATTTGCTCTGCTCCAGTGTTCTCTTCATCCCCATCAAACAGGGAATCGTTCAGGTTCTCTGCGTCTGGGGAAATGGTGAAAGGTTAGTGGACAGCGGACGGTGTAGCCAAATCGAGGTCAAGGTGAAAAAAAAGAATGACCATAATGGTCTCCTGTGCTCCTTCATTGTCCAATCAGCTGATTTCTTTTTTCTTTACAGTTTATAAATGTGGGATTATCTACCTGGCTAATGTCAAAGTGTAAATCCCAAAATCTGGATGGACAGGAATACAAATATTTTGACAGGTAAAATATCTCCTTTGTATAAAATCAGCTTCAAAGTCAGTGTGGAACATACCAGACACCACAGATCTACTAACATATATATACAAAGATAGCGCACAGTGTCTAAGCACATAGTTCTGAGTGAGTTTATATGTGGTGACCAGAGCAGCAAGGTTATGTTGCACAAGCATAGATTCCTTTTGGGTCAGGCGGTCAAGCAAACCTGTATTTTGCCTAGTCTGGGCCTTAATATTTTTCAGTTCTTGCATGGACTAGAGAATTTGCAGGGAAATGCATTTAAAAAGACTTAGTTGTCCTTTCTATATTTTTGCAGCTTGCAATGTGTAACTAAGTTTATTCCCTAACACAGAACCCTTTCCTATGCATGTATCATGTGGCCCTCTAATTACTGATAGTGCTGGCCCAGCTCTAAGCACCTGGGGAAGATGTGGAGAGCAAAATACTATAGAACAGCCATTCTCAACCAGGGTGTTGTGGAACCCCAGGTTACTTCCAAGGTATGGATGACCATCGTCCATCATCATCATAGGACATTACTTGGAACAGCCAGCTGCAGGACTCTAATGATACTTTTAGGGGTCTATAAAGGTGTTATTCCAGACGCCACTGTAGGGGGCACTGTTTCCGCTGGCCATTTTGTCCCAGTGACCCCCCAATAAATTTGTTTTAGCAGGGGTTACCCATGATAGGTTACTTGATTCCAATTATTCCAAGGATTCTTCAGTGTTATAAAGATGGAGAAACACTGCCAAAGAATATCATTTATCCGAGTCTGCTGACCCCACATCCAAGGTAGTGGCACCCAGTGGAAGTTTACACAAGGAAGACTTTTACAGAATATGCATTAAAAAAAAAAACGATTGCATTTTAAGTATTCTAGTGAATGGCCTGGGTCTCTTTAATCTTTAAAGTGCACAAGAGAAAAAGACCTCCGAAAACTGATGTTTCACTTTGCGATGGATTGAACTATCCTCTAATTTCACTTCCTTGTAGATTCCAATGCCAGCATTTCCCCCATAGAAATAATGGGGCCGCTGAGTACAGACAGGAATTACATATATCATACACAGTAAAGGATTCAGCAGGGCCCCATCATTTTGGGGGTCATTTGCATGGAATCATTTCCCTATATTTCTAGATTGTAAGCTCTTTGGGGCAGGGTCCTCTCCTCCTCCTGTGTCACTGTCTGTCATTTGCAACTCCTATTTAATGTACAGCGCTGTGTAAAATGTTGGCGCTATATAAATCTGGTTTATTAATAATAATATATTTCTTATAAAAGAACCAAGCATGTTGACTGGCTAGCAATTCTGAAAGGTCAATTGGGTAGAATAGCACTAATAAGCATTTTGATGCGATTATTACCAAATCAAAATTGTTCAATGGAAGATGATTCATACATCTAAAGCCAAAACGACTTCAGAGTTTTATTCACTTGCTAACCTATACAAATATACACAACAGGATGTAAATGACAATCAAAGGGAGGGGAAATCCCCTCTGCAGATAGTTGTCCCTGCAGAGCGTCTCACTTCTCTTTTACCTTTCGCCGGCAATGCAAATGTTTAATTTTAAGCTCACCTTCAATCTCAATCTCAATCTTTTCTTCAAAAGAAAAGTGAGAGAATCTGCGTTGATGGGTTTTGGAGCTGTGCCTATGATCACTCAGAATTTATTGACCGGTGAGGTTTTTCTCTTTCTGATTTGCATTTTCATCGACTTGTATACCAATGCAATCCCATCCAGAGCAAATAAAATCTTAAGGTGCTTAAGGTAAATAAAAACCAAAAATAGCCAAAACTCCTTATGCAAAAGAATGGATTTCATATAGAAAAGTACCAATGGAGAAGCACAGGTTTCTGTATTTGGACCTTAATAAAGGGCACCTTTGTATCTTGGAAACTATGGTACTTTCTATATGATTTAGATATTTGGCCATACCAAAAAGCTAATTAATGGCGGTAGGAAAAAATGCAATAAAGATTACAAACTGCTTTATTGTAGCCGTTTATTGGGCAGCACGGTGGCTCAGTGGTTAGCTCTCTAGTCTTTGCAGCGCTGGGTCTCAGGTTTGAATCTCGTCCAGGACTCTATTTGCATGGAGTTTGTAGGTTCTCCCTGTGTTTGTGTGGGTGTACTCCCGTTTCCTCCCACATTCCAAAAACATGCAGTTAGGTTAATTGGCTTCCCCTAAAATTGACCTTGGAGTGTATTAACGACATATGACTATGGTAGGGACATTAGATTGTGAGCTCCTCAGAGGGATGGCTATGACCATGACTATATTTTGTACAGTGCTGTGTAATGTCAGCACTATAAAAATACTGTATAATGTGTGTATATATATATATATATATATATATATATATATATATACACATATACACACTAAAAATGAGAAAACAGTAAAACAGTCAGCTCCTGGGCGTTACTAAACCTTCAAAGAGAGTTCCTTATCTCTAAAAGAACAAAATACGGATACAGTTTCCAACCTTGCACCGCTAATCATGACGAGCACTGATAAACAGCTAAGAATTTTCATTTGTGTAACACAGAATACAAAAACAAATAACAGGGTGCAGTGGTAAAATAAATGACATTTGTATTGGCAATCTCTTACCTACTAGATTAGCATTAATTTCACTTGGTTGTTCTACTTCCATGGTGACTTATTGGAAATTCTAAAGTGACACAGTAACCTGCAAAGATATATATATATATATTATTTAGAAAACAAAGGCAAACGGTAAACTAACAACACAATATGTTATTTTTCTTTTGCAAAGCAGCACTCGGCGGGTTTGTAGCAAACAACCAGGGGTGTAAAACAGATGCCCGGCTGTGGTTACCTCAGCGCTGACCGGACTGTGCTCAGCTTTAAACCCAAGCGCCGTAGTGGTGTGCCAGAAAAAAAGGTCGCCTTTGCTGTGTGATGAGGAAACCTTGTGGAAGATTTACAGCCCATACTGTCAGCAGGGATTTAGGAGACGGTCCTGTGACAGCAATAAGGAGCATTGTGAGGAAACAATTACGCGACTGCGGCTCAGCTGCATCACTCAACAGTAGAAAAGTAAAGGCTGCAAAATGGCCACGTATGGAATAATAAGCAGACTGAACAAGGGATCTGGTTGCAGCAACAGTTCCCACTATGGTGATATTCAAAATATGGCCTTTTATTTGCTATATGCTGCACGGGAACCCATGTGTAACATGCTGCAATGCCAATTATTTCTAATGCACTGTGGAGTTAGGGTGTCATTTTTTTCTTCTTGGCCCCCACATTGCAATGCATTTGCATGCCAGGATTGTATACAATGCCTTTTGCTACATTTGGGTTGCTTTGATCTACTTCTGACTTGCTTTTGATTCCTTTCAAGCTGCTTCTCGTTTCAG
>NC_092867.1:3345418-3394084 GCF_032062135.1 Pyxicephalus adspersus | reverse complement strand
CTTTTTATACAACAAGTACCCCATATGACATATAAAGGACCCCACTTCTTACAGCTGAACCCTGTAAATAGTGCCTAAAGTGATCTGTATTCTAAACTGAACCCTGGAGCACTGTGTGTATTGACTGGTCTTGTCTCCGCCCCCTTCTGTTGTTTACAGCAGGCAGCCTATAGTGGGAGGAGCTAGAGAGACCCTCCCACATCTCTGATCTCTGCACAGATTATGTACAACACAGTGGTGATGTCACTGCTGCCATTGCATGTGATATTTGGGTTTGTAAAGGCATTTGATGTGTTATAAATTCTTGGAGACTATGGAATAATCAGCACAGCATATGGATTGCATATAAAGTATGTACACACTTCCAATATATAGAACACGTCATGTACTCAGCACATGATGCAAGGTCCGCACACATGACATTACACAGACAAACTTTTATGTTCCATATTAAGAATAATTTACAGGCATTAGTGTGGAGATCGCACATAAAGAAACCTGGAAGCCATTTGGGGTAAATACAATGATATACCGACACACCGACCTAATATACACAACAGGAAAGACACGCCCCTTCAATCATTGCATGCAACAATGTGTAGAAAAGGAAATCTAAACAGTATAGAAAAAGAACACATTGTATAATATAGACATTCACCCATAATGTATGGAAAAGCTACATCATCAGACATGAAGAAGATGTACGGTAATACACTGCAAATACAATACACACCAACCTATGGAAAAAACACACCATGCATGCAACACTCCATCAATGTATAGACAGAGCACATGACACAACACAAACAACCCCCCCTCTATAACAAACACAGCACCCTATGGAAATACATACGCAAATACCACGTGAATGAAAGAGGACAGATAATAAAAGACAACCTCTCACCCTCATATATTACACAAAGAGCACATACAGAACATAAAGCAGTCTATGGAAAAACACCAAATATAGACACGCCCCCTCAATGTATGGAAAGAACACAACTTACAGATTCCAGCAGACCCCCTCCCCCCCCCCAGTGCATGGTGTGAGCACGGTATAGATAACAACCCTCCCTCCCATTTATATAGAGTACATTACAGACACGCCCACCCAGCATGAACAAAAACACTCCATACATTACAGACACGCCCCCTCAATGTATGGAAAGAACAAAATGTACAGATTCCAGCAGACTGCCTCCCCTAGTGTATGGTGCGGGCATGGTATAAAAAACAACCCCTCCCCCCCACTCCCATTCATGGAGAATACATTATAGACACACCCACTCAAAATGGACAAAAACACTCCATACATTACAGACACGCCCCCTTACTTCCATGTTTGGAAAAGACATAGTGTACAGGTCATAAGACACGCCCACCATGCCTGGACAAAAACACTCCACACAATACAGACACGCCCCCTTACTTCCATGTTCGGAAAAGACAGTGTACAGGTCATAAGACACGCCCACCATGCCTGGACAAAAACACTCCATACATTACAGACACGCCCCCTTCTTCCATGTTTGGAAAGGTCATAATGTACAGGTCATAAGACACGCCCACCAAGCCTGGACAAAAACACTCCATACCATACAGACACGCCCCCTTCTTCCATGTATGGAAAGGACATAGTGTACAGGTCATAAGACACGCCCACCATGCCTGGACAAAAACACTCCATACATTACAGACACGCCCCCTTCTTCCATGTTTGGAAAGTACATAGCGTACAGGTGGTCATAAGTCACGCCCCCTCAGTGTACAGAATTCATATAAGACAGACACGCCCCCTTAATGACCACCAGTCACATGATGCAGAACTGCAAATTTCAGCATGTCTTTGCAGCCAGTTATTGTAAGACTACAAGTCCCAGCATGTCTACGCAGCCAAGTATTACAGAACTACAAATACATTAGTGCTGCGTCATAAGTTGTCGCTGTATAAGTCCTGTTTATTATTATTAATAGCAGTGTACAAATCAAAAGACACGCCCACCCAGCTTGGACAAAAACACTCCATACATTACAGACACGCCCCCTTCCATGTATAGAAAGAACATAGTGTTCAGGTCAAAGGACACGCCCCCTCAGTGTACACAATGCATAAAACAAACCCCCCCCCCGATGACCACCAGTAACATGATGCAGCACTACAAGTCCCAGCACCTCCTAGCAGCCAGTTATTGCAGAACTACAGGTCCCAGCATCCCCCTGCAACCAGTTGGTGCACTACTGCAAGTCCCAGCATCACCCAGTTGAAACAGTTTTAGAATGTTCTAGCACACAATTAAAACAGAACTACAAGCCCCAGCACACCATGCACCTAGTAATGATTTGCAACACCTATTATAAGACTCAGGACTATCTACACAGAACTACAAATCCCAGCATGCACAGCAACAAGTCTTGTGAAACAACAAATCCCTGCATGACAAAACTGGGTGTCAGACTATATTGGGATTGGGGGGGGGGTTACCACAGAAACCCCAGCATGCTCTACTGCTATAGTCCTGCAATACTACAAGGCCCAGCATAACCTGCAAACCCAGCAAGAGGCACTTAAAATCGCAGTTGTCACCCCAAGTGATGCACTACAAGTTCCAGCATGCCCTGTCAGTTAATATGAACTTCAAGTTGTCAATGAGCAGACATGGCATGCTGGGACTTGTAGTACCTCAACCCCTGTTGACAGGGATATGCTAGGATTTGTTTTTAAGACCTCCTAATACCTTGCAAGAGGTTCTGCAGCGGTTCGGACCTTTGTGCCCCCTCATAAATACCCCCAGCACCCCTAGGCTCATCCCCAGCCTCACCTCGCTGCGATCTGCCTGCGTTCTGTTTTTATTTTGATCTCTCTCAGTCCTCCCTCAACACGTCTGCCCAGAAACAGCATCACGTGTCTGAGAATGTAGACGCCAGTCATTGGCCACCAATGAAAGGTGTGAGTCCACGCCTGCCAATAGCAGAGCAGGGGAGTGGTCACGGGCGTATAGATATGGGGGAGTGGCTATATTTGACGTCTGAGGAGGAGCAAAGGAAAAGGGCGGGATTCGTTTGCTTTTGCATATAGACAGAGGGGCAGGCGCGGCCATTTTGAGACAGCTTTCGCCTCACATAAGCCCCTCCCCTTTTGTGTGCTCACCTGACATTGGGCGCCATGTTCACCTCAGGTGAGCTCAGATGTCTGACGTGAAGGAACATCCCCCGGCTTGGAACATTGTAACGGGAAATAACTAAAATGCGCGCCGCAATGAGTTTTATTTTACCTTCAGGCTTAATTTAATTTTATTTTTTAAAATATTTTATTTATATTTTATGAGATGAATGTAAAGGCCTAGCTGCAGTGGAAGCCTATTTTTGAGGTAATAATAATATGACAGTCCCAGTTTTTAAACTCTCATTTCTACCAGCAAATGTGGACTACAACTGGAGTTCCCACCATAGTTGTGTGAATTGTTTTTAGAAAATGCATTTTTATGCTCTTATGGGTGTTCCCATGGCAACCCATTCATTCCAATGGGCCGCACAGGAATGAAGGAAGATGAGCTGTGCGTTTTTAACTTCCTTTTAATGGTGGGTCAGGTCACTGCTTATCCTGGCTTATTGTAAATCTCAGTTACTGAGGTCCCTGCCTGATCACTTTTACTAAATGGTGATGGTTGTGGACTGTCAGCCTGCTTATGTTGACAATAAAGCTTAGTGAAAAAAAAAAAGATCTAAAAATATGAGAGGCGTCTAATGCACATGTGCAGCTAAGTGTAGCATGCTCGGATATTCCAGGTGTTCTGGCATCCACTGGGGCTGCCAGAACTGAATGAAATCTTGTTCATGTGCATGGGAGTTCTGCCAATCAAGCCGACGATGCAGAAGAAGACAACCAGGGGAAGATGGCAGTCCCTGCAATGGAACAAATGTAAATTAAAGCGTACCTAAACTCACATTACATAAAAGGCTTGACAACTCTTTTATGTAAAGTATAAATTCTGTTGTTTGTTTTTTTAAGTGCATTGCCCCCTAAATCTTGATTACCTAGGCAATGAATGGGGAGCGCAAAGCCTCCCAGGATACCTTTGTCAGGCATCCCGGGCATGCGCAGAAGGAGCCTTTTTGTGCAAAGAGAAAAATTTGCAGATCTCATGCATGCGCAGTGAGATTGGCAAATTTTTTTCCCATCCTACGTCACCAGATCTTGCGCCTTGGTCAGGTGACGTAGGATGAAGAACCCAGAAGAGGAGACTAAGATGGTGGCAGTTTTTTGTTTAGCTGCATTTCTGTTCCGTACATAGGAAGGACACAAAAGAGATCTGTAAGACCATTGGGGTGCCAGGAGGATACTGGGTACAAATTGCCCAGACTGCAAGGAAACCCCTGCTTGGGGGTCACATAGGGCAGGCAGGGTAGTCTGTTAAATTACTAGCAGGTTGGCACCCTGGTTCTAGATGTAGGTGATCTGTCGTCGCTGCTAACTGGTCGTACTACATCAGATTCAGTCTCCAGGGACCTCTCCCCGATCCTGCCTCTATGTACGATTCATGCTACGAGGAGCTGCCTATCGTTTTCTTCCCCTCAGTGCCTTGGTCCTCCACTTCTTCACCATAACCATACACAGGGAGACCTACAGTCTGTAATTGGATGGCAAAGACTACCGACCTCTTGGACTTGGCACCTTAGTAACTATATGTAAGACTAAGGCTACATACACACGTTAAATAACTGTCGTTGGAAGGGATCTTTCACCATCATTTTTATTATTATTAATAAACAGTATTTCTAATGGCGCCAACATATTACGCAGCACTGTACATTAAATAGAGGTTGCAAATGACCGTGACACAGGAGGAGGAGAGGACACTACCCCGAGGAGCTTACAATCTAGGAGCTGGGGGAAGTATCACACAATAGGAGGGGGATATGGAATGGTGGGGGAGTAGTGAGGGTTTGGGAGACCGAAGATGATGGGTAGGTGGGGTTGAAGCATTGGCTTTTGAGAGCTCCTTTAAATGGTCAGAAAGTAGGAGCAAGCCGAATAGGACTAGGAAGACTTCCAGAGAGTCGGGACAGCTCTAGAAAAGTCTTGGAGCCGTGCATGTGATGAGATTATGAGTGAGGAAGTCATTAGTAGGTCATTGGAGCAGCGGAGATGAGGTCAGGAAGGTAAGTGGGCAAGAACTGTGGAGGGATTTGAAGGCAAAGCACAGGGAGCTTGGCCTTTATACACAGGTGAAATGGAAGCCAATGAAAGGAACTGCAAAGAGATGCGTCAGAGGAGGAGTTTTCGAACAACAAAGATTGAATGAGCACCGTACATACATAGGAGGGGGAGAACGAAGGAGTGGCACTCCGCTGCACTCACTCCCCCTCCATTACGGTCGTTCGTGAATATTTTTCACCTTGCCTTTAAAAGCCTGCCCTCCAACTAATTCAGGCTTGGCAATTACAATTTTGTTATAAGCCCTTCTGGTACATTTTTACATATTCCCCGTTTGTGGATCTGCCAGGATGAATCCACGAACGATGAGTGCTGTACACAAGCCAGATTCTCATCCGATATCAGCCTTCAGGCGGACAAGAATCATCTGATGTGTGTACTTAGCTAAATTTGCCGATTCCAAGAGGCAGCTAAATAATAAAAGCAGCATCTTCATTGCAGCTGGAACCAGAAGCCTCCGTGGCTATTTAACCCCCAGGTCCTTCTGCCCGTACTGTTGTCATGCCTGCCCATGTTTCTGACTTTGTTGGGTACGACACAGGGCAATCTTTGTCCACTTGCATGTGCTTGGACAATCTGCTTGCTGCCCTATGCAGTGATCCAGGGAGAAAGTGCTTGTTGCAGATTTATAGTGTAGTGAGGACAGTAATCGCCTTTGCCTTTGCTAGTTGAAGCAGCCTAATGTTCACCCTCCATAGAGAGAAGGTCATCCCCTTCTTCCCCATCTGGATGGAGAGGGTTAAACCAACTTTGACTTTAATTGACTTTCATTGGGACCTTTTGCAAGACCCTCCACAACATCCTCATGATTTTCCTTAGATCTGGGGTTCATGTACTGTTCTTTACCTTGAGATCTGAGCATGTTATGCCAGAATCAGGGAACTACCTTCTTCTAAACCTTCAGAAAGGTCTGATATCGAAGATGAAAAACGTGCCTTGACGATCCATCCGCCTCGGGTGACGCGGATTCTGCCCCTTCAAATAGTCACGTGAGCCTTCAGGAGAAAGAGCTATTGAAGTATTTCAGAGGAAATTTGAAGATTGAAGGTTCAATGCTAACTTTCACCAAGTTTTTCCCGTAATATTTCTTTTTGGAATAAGAAATGGCAATGCAAGACCAAGGTCTTTACTGTGCCATGGCACCATGTAGAATTATGCTGCCCTCTATCCTCGGTGAATATTCTAGTATTCTAGGCAGGGTCCTCTCCTCCTCCCGTGTCACTGTCTGCATGTGTCTGTTATTTGCAACCTCTATTTAATGTACAGCACTGCATAGTATGTTGAGGCTATATATAACCTGTATAATAATAAATATTAATAGGCTTACAAGTATATCAAGGGGTAGCATGCTATGCCTTGTATGTGACCTCCAATGACCTAGTTGTACTTTCATTTGATGCTTTCAGTTTTGTAAATATACTCCTTACAGAAATTCTCATGTTGTCTTCTACTGCTATAATGGTGACCTTTATCTGCTCCTAGCATGGTCAAGTCTTACAGATCTCCACTGTGGCCTTCAGTGAAGGGATGAGAACGTAGAACTTTATTATACTTCCTATTAAATCTTTTTCTCTGTGTTCATTGGAGGACACGGCATCTCCCTCTGCTACGTATGCTGCATCCTATTCCTGCAGTTGACGTGTAACCCAAAGGTGAGGATCTTACAGATCTTCGTTGTGTCTTTTAGTTAACACAGAGAATAGCGATTTTTTTTTTTTTTTTTTTTTTTTTTTTTTTTTTTTTTTAGGAAGTGCCAAAATGTTCTTCAGTAGGATAGAACCCTTTTTTGCTTTGTTTACCCCCCTGGGGGGTTTGTGAGGGGGTCGCTACCAGGAGATGCTGAACCAGGCAAGGTGACGTGTGGGGAACTCACCCCAGCAAGCTGCAGGCAGCTATTGAGAAGACAACACTATGGAGGTTTTAATCCATTTCCAAATGTCCATGTCCAAAACTAAAAAAAATGGGCATTTTATTTATTTTTTTTACTTTGTCAGCTGCTAACCATCAGATCGGGTCAGGTGCTTCACATATACAAATTGTGACCACATCCAGTCACAGTGATACTCAGCAAATGTCATTTGAAGCTCATATTTGGGCAACATGGTGGCTCAGTGGTTAGCACTCCAGCCTTTGCAGTGCTGGGTCCCAGGTTTCAATCTCTGCTTGTAGTTTGCAGGTTCACCCCATGTTTGTGTGGGTTTCCCCCAGGTACTCTGGATTTCTCCTACATTCCAAAAAATGCTTAGGTTTATTGGTTTCCTCCCAAAATTGTCTTTAGACTGTGATAATGACATTTGACTATGGTAGGGATATTAGATTGTGAGCTCCTTTGAGTGGCAGCTAGTGACATGACTATGGACTTTGTACAGTGCTACGTAATATGTTGGCGCTATATATATGCTGAATAGTAATAATAATATTTACGTTTCTTTTATAGCATAAAGAGAAGAGAATAACACTGATCATTTCAATCAGGTATGTGATGTTTTTATTATGTTTATTTTGTATAATGGAATACCAAATTTTATTTTTAGTTTGCAAAATTCACATGTAAGTAATAAGATATTGGGTGAGTGGCAGTCTGGAGGAGGGGGGGGGTTACACAGCATGCAGGACCATATGAGATGCTGAAACTCCATGACTAAAAGATCTAATATTCAATGAATTGAAAGGTCGGGCCAGGGACAGCCAGACTGGGGAGGGGCTTAATGATATTAGACATCTTTCAGCCAGGAAAGGAGGTTGGGGTCTGACTTGCTGCAGTTTATAATCCACATAGTGAGATGCATGCAGCAATTTAATACAGGGGAGGAGCCGGTACAATTGTGCAAGACTGAAGGAAAGTTGGCGCTCATCTTTAAGAAAGGCAGACATATCTTTTTGCACATCATTCTCCACTGACTTCTCTGATTACCAAAGTGTTATAACCCCCCCCCAAAAAAAACAATCATTGCGTGTTTTTTGTGCCATTGTAAAGGGTGTGAAAACCCTGAGAGGTAGTTTTGAAGATGCTGCAAACACTTGAAATGACAACAATTCTTTCCAAAAGCCAATCTGATCCCCAATCATCACCATTTCAGTGTTTGGTTTAAAAGATAACCCATTTGTCTATCTTTCACGATCCTGAAAGACTTCACGAGTGCTGTACATAGAGCGCCGATCTGCTCTATGGGGAAGGGGAGAATGACAGTGCGGCACCCCGCTGTGCTCTCTTCCTTTCACTTCTATTACGATCGCTCCTTGATCTATGTCCATGGATCCGCCAGAATGGAAACATGAATGACATTAGATAAGCGCTGTACACGCGTCAGATTCTCGTCCGATATCGCCCCTGAGGCGACTATCCCACAAGAATCATCCGACGCGTGTACATAGCCCTAACAATGATTCTGGTACAAAACATTTCTTTTTTTGTTTGTTTTATTCCTAAATTGTTTAGGGATCATTGCAATAAATATAAAGGGGAAATAAAAGATGAATGCTAAGGGTTCAAAAGATAGAAATAAACAGAGAAAAAAAGCTAAGGGGAAAAAGGAGTTAAGGGAAAATTATTGGAAATTAGTAGTTTTTTTGTTTTTACTTGTCAGGGTGCTGTAACTAACATGACAAGTAGATGTAAGCTCATATGAATTAATACAAAAGTAGTAATGTTACTTTGTATCCCCGTGCCTGTGTATAAACCTGGGTCTGATGGTCCATTTTTTTAAAGCAGCAACTTTGCCATTACAACCTGCACTACTTGCGCTTTAATTATTTTGGGGTGTGTGCAGGACGTTCAATGTCCACAGCTGGTTAATCTGATATGAGATTTGTCCTTAGCCAAGGTCCATGTTTTTTTGGAGAGATGCCTGAATGGAATTTCCCTATATCAGATGGGACACGTAATTAGGAACTCTTATAAATGATCCAGCACTCCACCTCTTTCCTACTTTCCCACAATGAGAACGATGGGTAATATTTCAAGATATCTCATCTGTGTTTTTTAATATTTTATTGTGAGCTACAGCATTACTTCTTCATACATACAATACTAATACAAATTTATAGTCCGGGTGTGTTAAGGGATAGATAGATAGATAGATAGATTTGTGATATAGCTGCATAGGCCATAGTCTGGGGCCAGCAGCTTTTGTAAGGCCAGCAGGTTGCTTCCTAGTTGTTACTGGTAACAGGTAATGTATTTTTCAATATATCCCGAAGCTTTAACCTTTTCCTTTTGCCTTTTCTTTTTCTGTATATATATTTATACCAGCACAAGCATTGCTCTGTTTATATTCAAGTATTTTAGATGTACTTGTCTCAGAGGTACTTTTACCAGGTTCCTTTATTACATAATAAATATACCAAAGGCACATTTGTTGGTGTTTTCTTTTTATAGCTTGTGCCCCTGTTGCTGAAAATCTTGCTTTGTTATTTCGAGAAACGTTTAGTATAACTGGGTATTTCTTCAGCTGCTATCCAGTCTGCCACCTTGTTGTTGCTCCTGTCCTCTGACCCTGGTGTTGTAGCTAATGAGTGACAACTTGGCGACTGTATGGAGCAACATGGCGGCATCACCGCCCTATCGGAGAAACACAAAATTTATAAAATGCAGGCCAAGCTGCAGAGGGATGTCCACTTCTGTGTTTTGTGCCAGATTGTTTCTTTAGGATCTCCATAATGACCTATAAATAATTAAATTTAAAGAATGCCAGGGTATTGGTGAAACGTTGACACCAATTTTACCTACACCCCACCAATACTTGTCTTAACAGTTCCCTGCCATTGCTTCCTCTGTCCCAGCTGGCAACAAAATACCCGGAGAACCTGACAATATCATCCCCTCCATCATGGTACAGAGCTTAGGCCCAACTCCAAGCAATGTCTCATAAAAGGATGCATGTCATATCACTGGGGAATTTTGTTGATTATTTTAACAAAGTTACTTTTTACTAACTGAGCAACTAAGTGTCATCATATGCCTTCCCCCAGCTTCAGAGTGTGCAATATATTAACAGACAATGTTAGTTAGCAGTAACTGAAGCTGGGAGAAGTTATATGATGACACTTGGTTGCTCGGAGAGTAAAGGGAAAAAAAATAGAGCCCAATGTTTATTATAGCAGAACTAACAAATGTCAAACTTCAAATAGCTTCTGACCCCATACACAACTAAAGAATCAAAATTAAAGATAAACTTCTGCAGATACAGCAAATTAAGACTGAATTTCCAAACTCCTATGTGAGTTTAGCTGTTTAATTTAAGACAAACAATTGCACACAATCTACTTGCTCGTTTGCTGTGCATGGACGCAGGATTTCAATATTAAGCATTCCATTGTCATTTATTTATTTGTTTGCACATTTGACATATATGTGTGTGTCAGTGTACAGTTTAGTTGATAGAGATTGTTTCTTTTCACTAAACCGTATTTTCCCCAAAATACTGTTTTAAGAATTGATCATGTAGTAAATGTAGGAAGAAGGAAAATTTCATGAAAAATAAAGCAGAGGGGGGGGGTTTGCTTCTTTTAATATTGTTACATATTTCGGGATGCCCTGGTTACCTTCACCTTCCATAAACTCAGCTGTCACCGACCCCCCTGAGATCTTTTCTTTGCAACCCCCCCTTGTTAAGTGGGGATTTTAATGTATGGAAAATCTCGGGCTTAACGAAAAGAGCAACTTTTTAGAGCCCGTACGAAGGTCGGGCTTAACGGCAAGGAGGTTAATAAACAGGATGTACATAGGGCCAATATATTGTGCAGCGCTGTACAATAAATAGGGGTTGCAAATGACAAACAGATACAGACAGTGACACAGGAGGAGGAGAGGACCCTGCCCCGAAGAGTTTACAATCTAGGAGCTGGGGGAGGTATCCCTAAATCTGAGGGATAGAGGACAGAAGGGTGTGGAGACAGAAACAGTTTAACTAAATTTAGGGCAAGTATAAAAAATTACATGTATTCTGCAGTCTGATAATCCCAATAACAAACCGGTTTTGTATTCTGAGTTTCCCTGTAATCTGATGATCATTATAGACTGACCACACTGCTTATTCTGCAGAAATACTAACCTCGCATCATAAGCAGCACGGTGGCTCAGTGGTTAGCACTCTGGCCTTTGCAGTGCTAGGTCCCAGGTTCAAATCTCGTCCAAGACTCTATCTTCATGGAGTTTGCAGGTTTGCCCAGTGTTTGTGTAGGTTTCCTCTGGGTACTCCAGTTTCCTTCTACATTCCAAAAAAAAGGCAGGTAGGTTAATTGGCTTTCCCCCAAAATTGACCTTAGACTGTATTAAAGACATATGACTATGGTAGGGGCATTAGATTGTGAGCTCCTCTGAGGGACAGCTAGTCACATGACTATCGATTTTGTACAGCACTGCGTAATATGTTGGCACTATTTAAATTCTTTTTTATTAAAAAAAAAATAATAATGAGGTAGGTGCTATGGACGCATTCACCACCTATGACAGCTTAATTACTGTATCCACAGCTCACAGTACATTAGTGTGGTGATCAATGATGAAGAATTCCTCCTACATTGCTGGCCATTGGGAAAAAGCCAAAAAGATCATTGGGGTCACTCAAACTGACCTGAGAATCATATATTGCTCATTGCTCAAGGAACCCCCAGCAACCTCTTCCATGGAATTCTGGTGTTATTAGTTCTTCTAGACCTAAAATCCTTACAGTACAGGGTATGTTTAACTCACTCCTGGTGTTGCACTTTAAGATGTCGACAAAACAGCCTTTTCTTTTGTAAAAAAAAGTTTACAATACAGTGTTACTTGTATATGATTTTTGCCTGCAGTAGTGCCGTTCCATACAATTAAGGGCTATTGAAATACAAAAATATGAATTCATATACTGCATACTATAATAGAGGTAATAAGCCCTTACGGTTACCAGAATACAATATTTCCATATATTTGACTTCACAGCCCATCTGCTGAGTGGCACTGCAGACCAGACCTATGATATCTCTCCATTGATTAAATATGTGAATGTGTCAGCAGGTTAACAAAATAGAGAACATTACTGGGTAACTTGTCTTGTAATGTCTTAGAAAAATAACTCTCAACTCTTTCCTCTGCCTCATTTTACCTGCAATGACATTTACAGAGACCAGTAAGCTGCAATGCAAAGTTTCATAAAGGTCACATTTTTCACTTTCCTTACAGATTTAGGAAATCTCTGCGTGCATGGCGTAAATGTCAGATAGTTTCTTTGGATTTTGTGAAATGTAATGCTGTTTTGTTATAGCTGTCTATTTTGTTTGCTTTTCCTATATTTATTGGTACTATAAAAGAAATGGCAACTAACCTTTTATATATTGAGAATGCAAAAATGTAAAGAAATTTCCTTTACATTACCCAGACATGGTTTAGTAGACTGGGATCATTTAGCTTAAATTAGAGGTAACACTATGCAGGGAGGGAGTGATGGTCTGCATGTAACATTCTTTATGGAGCTAAAATCAGAACAATAAAACGTTGTGACTCCCAGGATAGCAAAGCACTGATAATAAATTGTATTGTGCAGGTACAGAGAGCCTAAGCAGCAGTGAGTTCTAAAGAAAAATAATTCCCATTTATAGCTCTAATTTACATTCACGAAGGGAAATCTGCAGTGGCCCCAAATGAATGCCCTTGCTGAACCCCTTGTCATCGCTATAGCCTGTGAGTTTGGCAGGAGGAACCAATCAAGTACAGCATGGGACCAGAAGCCTGACAGTCCCTAAATCAGCTTCACCTGGGGAAAGGTGATCAGCAGCTCGGGCCGAAGGAAAGATATGTACACACTTCTTTTACAGGAATTTCTTTTTAAGTAAATATACTCCCAGAATGGGCATCCGGATACAAAAATCCCAAGGAAACCAACAAATTTTTCATTTTAAGGAAGCAAAACTTTTTTGTTAGCATTATTTGACAGAAAAAGGGTGTTAAGTGATACAATCCCACGGCAGTAAATTTCACAAATTGCTAATTAAGTGGGCAGAGTGCTAATTTTAGAACTACCCATAGTTAAGTCTTTTGGGAAAGTGTAAAAATATTCAGCAGTTGGGTTGTATCAAAAATAATTGTGAAGAGCAATAACACTAAAGTAGCTGGGTAGCGGGTGGTGTGCGGCCAACAATCATTACAGCAGATTGGAAAAAAAGCACTTAAATAATTAGCATATAATTTGTTTGTTTTTTATGCTGACAATGCAAGCTGGAAATGGAATCATAAGGACTGCAGTGAAGGTTCTGAATCCCATGGGTAATGTGGTGTCCACAGAACTTTCAAACTCTGCCTTAATTGTGTTGGCTCTTATAGAACTCTTCAAAGAGAAACATTCACCAGTGTTTTATTATAATAAAACTTTAATAATTGCAGTATTTGGGATGTGGCTAATGGTGGAGCCTCAAGGAAGTATTGCTTGGGAGCTCTCTACAACGGGTCATGTTTCAGTAAAATGCAAGCAGCTATTTGTGAGCTTTATCCTCAAGTCGAAGTGCAAAGAGTTCTAAAATGATGAGAATTTGAGAGTTCTACTAACAGGAAGAAAAGGGAATCCGCTGTGATCTTTCCCAGGCCTTGCTTCTCCATGCTAAATCTACAGCAGATTAGACAGCTAGATAACTAGCAAACACAGATTTCCCATTATTGTCATAAGAAAACGATATGAGGGCTGACATTCCCAAGGAGAAACATGGAATAGATCTAAAAAGGTCAATGACCACCCTGCATATTTCCCTATAAGCACCATTACCTACATTGGGATTTGGTGGGACACCCCCTGGCTTCCCTATCTGCAGACAGAACTAGGGACAAACACTCAGGAACTTTACTTGGGCCAGCTGGTATGTTGGACTGATTTGCTGTTGAGTGACTAGAAGACTGGAAACCCATGCGATCGCTTCAGTGGTCGTTTTGTGATTTTTAGTATCCGTGCTACATACTGTATCTCAACATATTTCATGTTTGTGTAAATAATGAGCACAACAAAATGAGTACTTCTGCAAGCTAACCGTAGCGGTGACCTTTGCGACCGGGGGAAAACATGATTTTACAGTAAAAGGGCCACTGAGATGTTTATGTGAACTAAAGCTACCTACCCTCTGAGGTACCAGGACTAGAGGCACTCATGGCATTCAGACCTCCATGCTGTACTGATATGATTTGTTTGAACCAACAATTGTTAAGCTTTTTTAGGCATTGGAATATATATGCAAATATTCGAGATGTGAATGGCTGTTGTGTGTTGTTGAAACCTGACTTTGACTTGAATATACATTTGAGGCCTTTGAGGATATTGGAGAATGAATAACACAGTGGCTTATTAGATAGGTCAGCGCTTGTTTTAAAGCTCTTTTACTGCTTGCTAAGAAATAATTGAATGCCCATAGGCTAAACACGTGCACTTTGAGTAAAAAAAAACAATCATTTGCTGGGTTGAACACTCATTGACCTTGACACTTGTTCATCTACTGCAGTTTCCAATCCTGATTGTGGTGACCTGCCCACCGCCTTCTGCTATATATCACAAATCATCTGATTTCTGGGTGGTAAATAGCAGGTTGTGGGATTAGGAAGAAGCAATGTTAAATGTAGAAAGTCCAAACTCCAGCCCATGTTATTGCTGTACAGTTTAATCAACCATGTGGGTTGGAGATTAGAGTTCCCAGTCTTTATCAGCGGGCTTTTCTGTGTCAGCATTCTGCCATGGAGCAGAATAACAATCATCCAGGACTGTACACGTATTAGTTTGCTAAGATGTCACTCATTTTAACTAAAGTTTATTGTAATCCAACATAATGTATTTTATTCACTTTAAAAAACTGTTTATTGAATCAAAACTTAACTGCACCTTCAGTTTAATCCCATTAATCTATTTTAAGGTAAAACTCTACCTAGGGGCTTTTTGCATTGAACCTTTTTTTCACTGGCCATGGACTCCCACTGTTTTTACAGCTTTTGTGCAAAAGTAGTAACTTCCTATACACTCGAAGAAGGTCGATGGTACAGGTATTGCCTATTTAAAGGTAAATACCTAGCCAGCATGAGACACCACACATGCAACCAGGCTGTAAATGTGTCGTCTTGTTTCTATATATACATTTATATATAGCAGTAACATTATGAGCCAATCAGGTTCTTCTGCATGCACATGTAGTGAAAGATAACCAGCATATAACGTAGCAAACACAGTAAGAAAAGACTAATCAGAGTTTCTTCTCCTTTGTTATCCAATCATCAGGCTGGGCCAAAGAGATGACACCGCTATGTTTCTTATTTGTTACACTGAATGTTTTGTTACCCTCCAGGCTGTGCTGTTTGGCAGAGGTGCATAAATCACAAAAAGAGACAAAACATTTGTAAAATTAAACAGTTGGCATGCTGGATATATATTTAGCTGTTAGGTTGGTATAAATGTCCACACAGGGGAATCTGATATTCACTGAAACATTTTCTGGTGGAGAATCAATTACCACTATTGAAACACATGGACCTGGAAGATTCTCCACCAGGGAATATTTCAGTGAATGTCAAATTAAATTCTTTATAAACAAACCCCTAATATTTATCCAGTACTCCCCTAAACATGAGATCACACATATAAACAAGCCAGCCAAATGCATGAAAATCCTCTTTATTAAAATAATTATCAAACCCCATTTAAAATACTTTGTGAAGAAAAAGAAGTGAAGAACACTTGTGACAGACTTCAATGTTCAACTGTTTATAAGCCATAATTTAAATAAACATGTTTTTTTTTAATTTAATAAATAGTTTCTCTGGTCCAGTTCAAGTATCGTTTACCAGTTGCAAGCCTCAATAACCCAGGACAGAAAATCCCTCAACAGATATCCACAGGAACAGTAAGATGAGTTTATCTGGGACTCGCCTCTCCGTTCCTGAAGAGATTGTAGTGATACAGACTCCGCTCACTGTAGCAGCAAATTGCAACTAATTGGTACCGCTCTCTAATACACCATGGAAGCAGCTTTTTTTGTAGTATTTATGCTAGCAGTTGACTAGTAGCTATTGATGTGTTTGCACAACAATTTCATTGTTACATATCAATACCAGGCAAGTCAATAAATCAGCTGCCTCCCTTGTGACAGGTACAAGTGATAAGTCGGAGTCTGTGTATTGTAAATTCCTCTTTTTTAGTTTTTGTGCTTGCCCTGAGCAAATATGTCTATTTTTAAATTTAAGAATAAAATAATTTTAAAGCCTTGGTGAGACACCAAAAACCATTGCATAGAAACATTCATTAACGTAATTGTATACAATCTTTTAGTAACACACTGCCCTCTAGTGTATGCAGGGCTCAGGACAACTAGGAAGTCCTGTTGTGAAGTTCATTTTGTGTTAACATATCTGTGCATTTGTAAGTCTGACTGTGACATTTCGTTAAAAAAAATATTGACCTTTTTATCAATATAAAGGGCCAGCAAGCGGCGATAATAGTTTTAAAATTAGAACTGGTATTTCGGACCTTTTTTATCACGGGGAAAAAAAGTGGACAATATTTGTGATGATCTTTCTCTACCTGATTATTTCTTGAGCTGCCGTACATCACAAATGTTGAAGGCCTTGTCTGTCACATATTTGTCTTACTAACTAGCCCTATAAAGGAACATTGGAAAGTATTGTTTGCCAAATATAAGCACCCTACTGCAAACCTTATGAGAAGAGATTCACCATCTCAGCCTCTGGGTTGGCAAATGTGAACCTTCAAAGAGGTCAGTGACACATTTAGATATCTTTATGAATTTATTTCAAGCTAAAATCAATTTTTAGTTTTGGGTACAACTCGTTTAATGAGTTGCCTATCCATTAGGCCCCATAGTTACCCCATTCCAAATTTCGGTTTTTCCTCTTTTACCTCCGGAATATTTCGCTACTCCTCGCGGGCCGTTTCCATTATACCAACGGCGCGCCATTGATTACGGCGCATGATTTATACATCGCTCAATTGATTATTTTTTTTTTAAACCTATTTTTTTCAAAATTCATGAGACACTAATATCCTGCATGCTTTACTGCAACACCCCAGGTGTGAATAGGCCGGTATCTGACCTGCAAGCTGCATTTATCTGGGGTTAGGGTAGGTGAACTAGAATACTTCAATAGGGCTTTCTGGAAGGGCTATTTCATTGTAGGACAGGAAAGTACTGAGACTCGGGAATATTCTGTGAAAACAGTTAAAATAATTCCGTGTTAACTTTATCAGTGATTCTGTACTTATTATTGTTTCCAGAGAGGATATACATCATATGAGTGCAAGCTCCTGGTGTAACAATATAAAAATTCTATAAATACTTTGTGTTTTGGATTACATATAAAGATCCCAGTGAACCAGTTATTTAAAAGCAGTATAAAATAAAATTCACATTTTAAAGTTTTGTTGCAATACTATATACATAATGACCAGTTAGTACTTTGTGGTAATGCCAGAAAAGCCTACGTGCCAAGCCAGACAAAATAAAGCTATAGTAACATACTAATATATGACTGAAACAGAACTGCTTATGCACACTGTACTCTGATCAATCTTTGATCATCTGACTCCTCATTATTGTCAGCAGATAATGACATTTTATCAGTGCCACTATTGTACGGCCATCTCATGTGGCTGATGAGTATTGCAGTCTGTATGGAGACATGTTGGTTCAGAAAAGCTGTATAAAATTCTCCAGATGGATTTACAATATGAGAACATGACACAGTTCTTTGTTATATCTACTGTGTGCCAATTATATATAGCAACATTTTTGTTTTTTTAATTTTTTTAGAAACTTATTAGAAATGTGCTTCTGTTTAGTATTTTTTTTTTGGAGCAATAGGACTACAGCTTTGTGCTGGCAATGTAAAAATAATCTTAGTGATAACGCAAGGCAGTTATGAAAACTTGAGTCTCTCTTATATGTGATGCATGTCCCCAGCTTGCACAAGAACGTACTTTGTTGCAGAGAAACCACACAACTCCCATCCATCAACATACTGGAAAGAGAGATGCAGTCACATTATTAGCAGTCCTGGCCTTTCATGATTATTAGTGGTACTTCCATTCTGAACATCTGCACCTAGTTTTACATCACTTCAGTGCACTTGTACTCCGAGGTACTGGTCATAAGAATATGATATATCTGAATTAGCTACACTCTGTAAGAAAACAATAAAATCCCTGAGTCATTTGATAAAAGATCCATTGTGGCACAATGTGCGTGTGAGAGCCAGAGTTGGTGCTCATCTTAACACTCGGTATCCAACCCACACACACGGACATCTTGTTTCCAGTTATAGTAGAGATCCCCCATTGTACAGACTACATTTTACCAATCTTGTTGCCCATCATTCTGGTAAGATATCTTCCCTTATATTCTCCTGGTTAACAGTCAGTGAGGAATTTTTGGTTGTATAATCGGTTTATAATCAGAAGTGCTGAGGAAGGAGCACAGACTTTTCACAGACCAGTGCTGGCTATAAAATCACAACTACTTTATAGATCACAAAGTCTTTCATTAGTGAAGCATTTCTTGACTGGTGGGTGGGGATGGAGATAATTTCCCCAATGAAGATTTAGACAGCAGTCATAGACTTGAGGTACACTAATTTGGCTGTGAACATGTTTACCCATTGAATTACGGGCATGTTTGTCATCTTGAACTACCATTCCTCTGGCTCCTTCAATAAAATTCTTCCAGTTTTCATACAACCTTGTCCTCCGCTGACAATATCACATCATCTTCTCGTTCATCTTGTTTATTTCACATCTTTACGGTCTGTTTTTCTCAAACTGGGGAACGATTCCTACATCATCTTGCTGTGGAACCAACTTCTCTGCCTCACTCTTTTCTGGACCTACTTCCGCCAATCGTGACAAGTAACTCTGGAGAGTAAACAGAAAACAGATTCCAGTGACTAAAAAAATAATCAGCCAACCTTCATACAACATTGTTTAAGTTATGTGGACATATTTATCTCTGCTGAATATAAAGATGCAAGGTTATTTACTGCACCGGATTTGAAATATTGTGTTGTGTGTTATTGCTGCGTTGGTCCTGGATTGTGGGTAAATACATATTGTATCCTATTTATTAAATGTAAAGACATTAAGAAAGGTGATGACAATGTTTGCAACAAATCTGAAAAAATCATTATTATGCCAATCATATATAGAAGACATTAGCAAGTTAGTGTGAAATGTGAAATTTTAGGAACGGAGTTGGAGAAATCCTTTTTGGGACTCAAATAATAAATCCTTCTACACAAGTTCTCCTAAGCCTTTTTATACAACTCCTATACTATATATATTTTTTTGGCCTGCATTAAACACATTTGCTTATTAGTGTTTGGTACCATATTAAAATAAACCATGTCATTCTCTTTGCTAATCCATCTACCAGAACCTTCGCATAGATATTGTAATATTGTACTACCCTCTTCTTTATGTAGTACAATTCTCTTCTTCTGTAATATTGTTCTACCCTCTTTATGTCACAGTTTTCTAGCAATTCCTAGATAGCAGCTGTGAAAATCTGTGTAAAAATGCATGTGAAACTATACTTCATCTCCTCTGTAATGGGCTGGCTGTATGATGTATGCATCACATATGTGAGCTTTATTATTTTCTTACCTTCTGTGCCCCCTCCTCTAGCCGCAGCCCCCCCCCCCCAAATAGTTGCTGCTGCCATTTTTGGTTTCTTCACACTCTGGGCAGAAACTGATTTTGTAACCTGTGTGCATGTGGTTTGTCTCTTTTGTGAATTTCTGGAATGAGCCACACTACAACACGGATAAACCACAGCCAGTGTATAAAAAAAAAAATGCTAAGAGCCAGAATTTTTTTTTCTTCCAATATGCCTCCTAGCATTTGTTGTGTTAGGAGTTTTCACAGCTGCTATCTGATTGCCAGAGATTTGTTACAGGAGAGGGGGAGCAATAAAGAGCTTTGTCTTCATACACTAAAACTGACAAGAGAAATTATATGTCTTTTACTAGAGAGCATCTGTACTTATATATCATTATACTAATTTACAATGTCCTGTATCCACCTAGTGAAACATTACTACATACTACACTACATTCCCTGTGTTAGCAGGCATTTTATATCGCCCAGAGGAACAGGGTTACCTGAAGCAAACATTCTTGACTAGTTTACCATGTTTAAAATGGCATTCAATCCTTTTTTTGGCACTGTAGGGAAAGTTTGAGTCCTTTAATAAGGGAAAATCTTATCTCGGTATAACATTTCCATGGTAACAGCTGACGTCTTGGCTGAGAGTCAAAACCGCTAAAAATAACATTCAAGACAAAACATCATACCTTTCGTGGCATAAACAGATATAATGTTCTCACCCTTATTAAAGATTTCTTTTGTTTTATGATATCCTTTAAAAAATATAAAGAATTTTTGGCACGGTTGCTTCGATGGGCCAGACCAGGGGTCTGCAACCTGCGGCTCTTCAGCCTCCTTGTTGTGGCTCCCTTCGGCTGCCGCGGGGAGATCTCTGATGGGGGATCCCCTTCCTCCCAAGACACTGCGGAGGAGGGGGATTCCCTACCTGGTGTTCTAATGAAAAAAATCTACCAGTGAAATAAATCTACCACAGGGGGTGTACAAATGGGTGTGTACAATGACATCCCCCTCCTTTGAACCCCAATTCCTCTGGAATGGGGAGATGTACAAAACCAAAAATGTAGGTGCAAGTGGGGGATACCTGTGACTAACACCCCCTAAAATTTAATTGTTAGGCTATCATCAGAACATAAAGAACTCTGCCCATCAAAAAAATCTACCATTACACATTGCTGGAGGCACCTGAACCCCAATTTCTCTGGAACAGGAAGGGGGTACAGGTGAACAAAATTAGAGGTGCAAGTGGGGGACACCTGTGGCTAACACCTCCCTAAAACTCCACCCATCAAAAAACCCCTACCCTGTTACACATTGTTGGAGGCTTCTAGCACCTAAACCCCAATTTATCTGGAAACGGGGGTACAGGTGAAAAAAAATTGAGGTGCAAATACGGGACACCTGTGGCTAACACCTCCTAAAAATTCATAAAAACTCCGCCTATCAAAAAAATCTACCCTGTTACACATTGCTGGAAGCATCTAGCATCTGAACCCCAATTTCTCTGGAACGGGGGGGAGGCGGTACAGGTGACCAAAATAGAGGTGCAAGTGGGGGACACTTATGGCTAACACCACCTACAATTGAATCGCTAAGGCATCGTCAGAAAATAAAGAACTCTGCCCATCAAAATAATCTACCCTGTTACACATTGCTGGAGGCTTCTAGCACCTGAACCCCAATTACTTAGGATTGGGGGGTACAGGTGAACAAAATTAAAGCTGCAAATGAGGGACACCTGTGGCTAACACCCCTTAAAATGTCATCGCTAAGGCATCGTCAGAACATAAAGAACTCTGCCCATCAAAAAAATCTACCCTGTTACGTTAGAAGCCTCCAGCTAATGTAACAGGATGATACGTTAGAAGCTGGAGGCTTCTAGGGGCATAGTTCAGTGTTTAATTTATTTCAAAGCAGGCCTACACATGCACACTTGTTGTAACAGGTAAAATTAAAAAAATATTAAAACTTTTAAAAGTTTATAAACTGTGTTATGTTTTGCGGCTCCAGACTATTTTTCTTTAGTGGAAGAGGAGGCAAAATGGCTCTTTTGATAGTAAAGGTTGCTGACCCCTGGGCCAGACAAAGCTTTAGATACAGGCTTTTCCCAAATGACACGCTGTGACATGATTCTAATATCTTTGAAATGACGCACTGGTGTGTAAAGGGAAACAGCCAAAGTTGAAGTCACCCTGATATATGTCTGCTCAGTTTAGATTTTGGCCGCTGCCGCTCTGAGCCTCATATTTTAGCCCGGGATAATGACAGCACAAAACAGAGACCTATTAAAAATGACAAGTACACCAACTGTCTTGTAACATCTTGTCCTGGGGGAAAGCCCAGCCAGTGTCAGCCACTTAAACCCTTTAAGTGAAAGCATCTGTCTTCGCTCTCACTAGCACTGAGCTTATGGATTTAATGAGAAACAACATTTCATAAGGTGGGATATCTCAGATTAACCAAGTGTATCACTGCAGACCGGGCCTGCGGGAATACACAAAGCTTTTTGCCACTGCTATCATATATCTATCAATAGTGCCAGGCTCTTGATTCCTTGCATCTTAACAACTTAAGACAATCACTGCATTGCTTGGCACATTAAGAGCCAACTCCCATAAATGATCAAAACGGCCTAAAAAATAACCATGCAAAGCCTATTTAAAGTGCTTATTTGCCAAGTAGAGTGCGAGTATAATATGTGAAATCTCTCTGCTGCTTTCGAATGCAAAGTCAAGTGACCAAATAATATCCATGTTTTCTTAACATTTGCAGGAATAAAAGCAGCATAGTAGGTTCCAACTATAATTTTCTCACATAGTTTAGAAAATCACACAGAACATTTGGTTATTATATGCAAAACCAATCTCCCATTTTCTCTCTTAGTTCATTGCAAAGAATCTTAAGATCAAACGTTATCTAATATCTTGCCAATCTCTGCTGTCATCAAACACTATGCAGGCTGAAAACTCCCCAGAACTTGACACTTCCAGAAGTGTTAGATGCCTGTTCCTCTGTAATCTCGTTGACTTGGAACCTCTGTGGTTCAATCCTCTGACCCCCCATGTTACTGCACAACCCAATAGTAGTATAAGGCTCAGCAGAAGGAACCAAAGAGTGGGACCTTTGCGCTTCTCCTTAAAATGCAACTGCCTCTGGCTCCCGTAGCATTCATGCACAATGAAACCGCATATTGGCCCTGATGTATCAAAGCTCTCCAAGACTGAAGAAGATAGACTATCATGGGAGAACCTGGGTGATCCAGCAAATCTGAAGTGTATCTGGTCCAGGACTAAAAATATTTGCCAACTAATAGAAAATGATTTTTTAAGAAATCCATTGCAAGTTTGCTTGATCACCCACTTCACTAGACTTGGAGAGTCACATATGCCAAGCTGCTGCAATGTACATTGTGCTAGATGTTACATTCTCCAAACTGCTGAACTCTGCTGTTTTGCACAATTACGCCACACAGAAAACCTTTATTTATTCTGGTCTATGACCAGGCACCGTTTTATTGAAATACAGGTGTTTGAGGAGCGTTTATATTTGGATTTTTTACTTAATCTTGGCATTAAGAGCCATAAAAGCAGCTGAACTATTCCACCGCCATTGATATATCACACGCTGACAAGCTGGCAGAACATGAAAACAGAATATTTAAGGCACTGGAGATTGGGGGGTTAGCTCAGAATGTTGTGGTTGTGTTCTGGAAGGGTATGTAGTTGTTCAGTGATACTTACAGACATATAACCAATGTAAAAGGATATTATCAGGAATGTCCTTGTGCATGGTGTCCCTACAAAGGGAACAAAGAAAATGCCTCCCCAAAATCAGGGTTTCCTTTATCCTTTACTTGTCTCAATATACTACACTATACAGTACAGAGAATAAATCTGTAACATGGGTGTACTTTAGGGGGTCTATTTACAAAGCAATAGATTCTCCACCAAGCAATGAATCAGAATGTCAGATTTGCTGCTGTATAAATAGAGCGCTAAGTGTTTTATTATGTTTTTGTCTAAGGTAAGAGGATATATGAGATGAGTCAAACATTAATACTGGCCATATACACAAACAAGATAGGGAAATGTCTTGATGAGAGAACTGCTTAGTACTGACAGCAGACATACATCTGCCCATCCATAAAATGCACCTATACCCAGGCTACAGACATTGAAATATTTCTCTAAAGCTTTAGAAGAGCCGCAAATGACCCCTCACTAACCTCAGTAGTTGCAGGCATTATGGACAAAATTTACCTTACAGCAGACATTGACATTTTATCTCATCTACCACTATTTTCTCTGGCAGCAGGGACTTGGCAGCCTGTCAGTCTTCTAATATAAACAGCAGCTGCTCTAAGTGAGAAATGCTAACCAGACTTGCTAACCAGAACTCAGCAAAGCAAAAATTGGATTTGATTAGTTGCACACAGGCTTCAGCATTGCCTGGGCCTGTTAGCCTAAACAGCATACCTGTGTCTTCCCTTACACAAGTAAAAAAACCTAAACAGGATAGTGGGTATCCAACACCTTCCCTGGCCATTTTTAGGACTCTAAACTGGTTTTCTATGTTCCCGATACAGCAATGGAAAACAGTCATTTCTTTCCTGCAATATACACTCCATTACACACCTTGCCCATCATGTAACACTCTGTTATCATTTTTGGAAACAAAATGCAACTCATCTGAGAATCTTGGACTACTGGGGGCAAAGTTTTTTGAGGATGAAACGCTTTATAGTACATGCATCTACTTCAGTCTAAGCTATCTATAGCTTGCCAATTTATATGTTACTTTACCTAGATATCCCTGTTGAAGAGCACAACAATGTTAACATATATCCACCAACTTCTTCACCTAATGTCTTTGCATGCAAAGTTCAGCAACAAACTGTATTCTCACTTTACAAAAAAAAAATCCCTCACCGATTGTTAGGAATATTTAAATATGCAATAAATAGGAAATAATGTTTAAGAAAAAAATCGCATTTGCTTGTGCCCCTAAGTAATCCTTATAAGGACCCACTGTCACCCAGTCAGTGCAGGTCATGGTGGATTAGGTAAAGAAGACAAGATACAACTTAACAGTTCTTCTATACAACATAACAATGTGCTTCTATCACAGTGCTGTAAACAACTCAGGAGGCAGGAGAAGCAAGAGGCAGCTCTTCTGATGATCTGCCTACAAAGATACTTAAGCTGTGTACACACTTCCAATTTTTATCGTTGGAAATGAACGACGAACGACCGATTGGCCAAAAATCGTTCATAAAAAAAGTAACCAATGACGCCGACGAACGAGGATAGTCGTTGGAAATGAACGACCGGACTGGCGGATCGGATTGGACGACGATCGCTGACCATCTATCGTGTGTACGGTTGTTCAGTGATCGTCCATGGTCTAAGCATGCGTGGTGAGCGAACATTCGCTCACTTCCTGTGGTGCACGTCACTTCCTGTATCGTTCAAACGATCGCATCTATCGTGTGCACAATATCTTTGAACGATCGTGACGTTATCTGTAGGTACAGGATCGGTGCCATACGATCGTTCGCAGATATCGTGCAGGATCGTTCGTCGTTCGTTTACCAACCATAAAAATTGGAAGTGTGTATGCAGCTTAATTGTCCTCTGCAAAGCTTAGTCTACTGCACTTCTCTTAATAAAACACAATACTGGGGAGAAATAAATAAAAGATGCATCCCTGGCCAGATCTATGGGATGTATCTTGGATGTGGCATACGGCTGTTATATGTTAGTGAGGAATCGGCAGCAGCAGATCACTGTTGTGTTTGTAGAAAGGTTCACTGCATGCAGAATCCTCTGAATAGAGCTTTGTGAAGATTGAAAAAAACTCCAAACGCTATTTAATGTTCACCAGCCCCAGTATATGCAACTGTAAGACCTATGTATGTCCCCCAATCCGTGTAAACAACCACCCCGGGTACATATCATGATCTCAAATATCTGTAAGGAACCTTTAGAGCCCAGCAGAATGGATAAGCACATGCTCAAATCTTAAGGTACTTTGTATTTGTATTTTACATGTGCCCTTTGAGTCTCCATTTCTTTACTGTCATGAGTACTTTTCTGTTTTCTGTGTCATTGTTGCTATTTTTCACAGATTTTAGGATTTTTAAAGTCAGGTCAGTAAAAGTTAAGGATTTTTGCACCATGTATTAAGGTTCTTAATATATTCAAGGTTAGCTTCCTAAAACATGAGCAGCGTGTACCAAAATAGCCTCATGGTCTTGTTATCTTGGTTTGAACACTGTGTGGGGAATTAGCAAGAGACATGTTGCTCCTTAAAAGAAGAGTGTGCATGAGCTGTGTGGAGGGTTGTGCCTGTGCTGACCCAGCACCTATTAGCAGCTTTCATTCACTGCTCTTTTCACACCAGCTGCTTGTCACTGGCACCGCTCAATATTTTCAGCTGGGAAATTATTAGCGAGCACACTGAAAATAAGCTGAGTACAGTGCTCAGAAACATGGATTTTATTAAAGGATTACTGTTAAAGGAAAACAACTGTAATCTTATCATTATATTGGCAATACCCATTCATTTAAAGGCAAAACTTCACAGAATAATAATCATTTAGTAGTATTGATATTTTGCCTTTTATTTTCAAAACCAGACAGAATCCACCTACAGGGGTCAGGAGTGCAGGAGGGTGGACTTTGTTTTTTATTAAAAGTTTATTAGTGAATAAATACCTGAAGGTTTTTGTAGTGCACCCGACTTCGGCAGTGAGATGTTTTTGCTGCTTCTTCGTTGGTGTAGAAAAGTCCACATAGTTTGCAGTAGAAGCCTGTTCTTGGAACCACAAATTCCACACCTTAAAAAAAAAAAAACAATATTACTATGTGTGTTTTTTTTTCTTGTTTTAATTATAACTAGCCTTCCAGTATTATTTTTCAACACTGGTATAGTTTGGTTCAGGAAAAGTTGGTCTTGCAGAGACCCTTTTAAAGTATTATCAGTACGTGGCGGTTAGGTACATGTAAGTCTTAGTGTTTTGGTGTGAGGGGAACCTTAGGGTAGCCTAATTGATTATTCCAATTATTTTTAATGGGTTTGTATTTTAAATGCTTTTTGTATATGCTGTAATTTGATTTTGAAGTGATCCATTGGGCTAGGTGTGCATTTTTGTATGTTTTTCTAAGAGGAGAGGATGATTTTTGCATGCAGCTGTGTGTTTTATAATTAATGCTAACTGTATGCATGGTGGATTTTCTATTTATTATTCATGTCCATGGCTATTTATATTTTATGTAAAATGAACTTGCCGAACCTGTGGCTAAACCAGCAATGCACAAAAACACATTGGTGATACCTAAAATGTCAAATACAGTAATACAAAAATGTTTACGATGTTTCAAATGGGATGCATAAAAATGGATTTTTAAAAAAATGAATATATAGTAATGCCATTTCCTTATTATAAAAACAAAAATATAAATGCATGCAGTGTACATACCCAGAGGGATGTTGAGCTCAGTAAACACATTGTCCTGATCCCAGGAAGGCAGAGAATTCATTTCTTTGGCTTCCAGTTCTGGTACTTCAGGAGATTTCACTTCTGATGATAGAAAATGATTTAAATCAGAAAGCCGGTAGGAAAATCTTTTCTCTTTTTTTTTTAATGCTATGAACTAAGAAACTGGAAAATGTTACTGTTTTGCCAACAAACTCAAGTGGGTCCCATTCTCATTAACAGCTTCCTACTGCATTTTTTAGGGTTACCCTTCACAACCCAAAAAGAGTTATATGTAGGGCAGGCCACCTTCAATATTCTCAGCAACATTTGCACATTAAAATGTTTTTGGTTTAGGGTTTTATGAATCACTGTCTCTGTGAATTTCATGCCACCAAAGGGTTCACCCTGCACTTTGTCCTCTTGAGATATATGGATTCATAAAGTAATATAAGCTAATGAATTCAAGCGCAAAAATACATAAAATTTGTGCAACATGCTCTACCAACAAATGGAAACCAATACAAAAAACAAACCTCCTACACACTTATACATGTAGAGAATCCTTTCTATTCATCTTGTATATAAAAAAGCAAACAAATGCAACAATGAGGTATATAAAAAACAACACAGGGCCCCCATGTATTGCTAGATGCCACAATATCCAAATTGTTTTAAAGATAAAAAAAGATGATAAAGTACTACTTTTAAATAATACTTTTTAATCTTTTAATATATAAAACAGATATAATAAACTAATTTAGACATCTAGTAACATGGACACCCCGGTTATATCTAATAGCTATTGTGTGTCCTGTGTAGCTTTGTACTGATGTCCCCTAAGTTAGCCTAAGTGCACCATTTTCGTTTTTGCCCGGAGTGCTTAACCACAATGTATTACCCATCCCAGAAATATCTTAATTGATTCTCCTAATGTAGCTGTGAGACAGGCTGGCTCATCAAATGTGGCCTAAGGGAGGTAAAGAAATACCCCACAAATAGGATAACTAGACTGGAATAAAGAGTAGGCTCTGGAAAAGTGATGAGACCATAGTTCAGCTGCTTTCTTCAGTCCATCAGTGAGGGTGAATCTGACGTGAGTGGGCACGTGGTGTAAAATGTGGACATTTACAGCACCAAATATAGAGCACTAAGCATAATCATTCAGATGACTGCCTGGGAATAATACATACACCCTCTTCAAACTTCTACACTACCCCAGACCAATACATTATCCAGACATGAGTTCATTATTTATTTATCCAAATAACACAGAAATAGTTTATTATCCCTACATTATATCTATTCAGGGACATAGCTTATATCAGTCCAGCCACTGCCCAATCAGAATCCAGTATTGTCCTAAAATATTGATAGTTAGATGACTTAAGAAGAGCCAGTCACCTGGGCATCTTACTCCAAAGAATGTGATATGTCATTCTCAACCATTGGCAAACTTTTATGGCCACTAGGCCATTTCAGGGGTGGTGGAAGCACACTAGGCCGGACTCTCTCTCCCGCCCTAATGGCTACGCCCACCACCAGGGAACGCCCCCTGAAGTGAAATCCCTCCCCTCCGTATGCATTGTGGAGGAGAGGGATTTACCTTCAAGGAGCGTTCCCTATTTACCGCGGTGATACCGCAGATGTATTACCACCGGCCGCGGTAAATAGGGGAGCAACAGCAAGGAGGCGGCACCGTTGCTCCGGTAGTTCCTAACGCCCCCTAACAGCCAGGGGGCGTTAGGCCAGAACGAACTACTGGCTAGGCCTTATCTGGCCTAAAGGCTTCCCAAAAAAATCAAAAGAAAGAGACGGGCCAAGCATGGCATAATAAATAAATATATATATATATATATATATAAGCTGTATATAGTATGAAGCTTTGTTCATTTTCCTTGAAGCTTTTAGCCTGATTCCTGAGATAATAAACATAATTTTTCACATCATCTCCTGTATAACAGTATTTTACACGACAATAGGATTTACACAATGTTTCAGTGTGGGAATTCCTCCTGAATCTTTTACATGCATGGTTTTCTGACACTTTTAATGTGACCACTGCAGAAGTCCATGCTTTCTCAGGTGATGTACAATATATTTCTATGCTACTCATGTCTTCAAATATGATCACTTTGTCGATAACATACCAGATAGTGGACTCTCATGCTCTCTTTTATTCCGTCTTTCCTTTTGGATTTGCTCATCCATTGTGGTTATGTTACTGATTGATTGGGAGTTTGTTCTCATATAATGATCTAAAGCAGTCGTTTCTGTATATTCAGGAGTCAGAGGGTCCATAGTGTGCCCAGGGTCCTCTCTAGTGGGTTCTTTGTTTGAGAGTCTGTTTGGACTTTTTGCACATTCATCCATTGCATCAACTCTCTCTTCAGGGTTCACAGTGACATCAGGAACATTTGCAGCTGTCTCACAGCAGCTACTGTCAGAGCTTGGACTCTGTCTCAGGGAAGCACAGCTCATGGAACATTCACTCCTGGTTCTCTCTTGGTATCTGCATTGTAAATCCACAGCATCAATAGCATGTGCACACATCTGAATGCAGTTGTCACTGTCCTTTTGAACTACTGGAACTATTTCTTCAAGTTCAGTGATGTCCGGTTCTACTATTAGATCCTCTTCTCCAACTTCATCTACTGTCACAAGTTCTTCCATGTTTGCTGGATACCAGCTCTCTCCTTCCAGTTCACTTCCGCTTTCCCAGTCCTGCTCCTGTGGAGTGTACAGACATCCTGTTAGCACACTAATAATGCTGTAGCAAATTTATTGCATATTGCCAACATATTAACCTTTCCCCAGTGTGAATAGTAAAAAGATTTGGCACCGTTGTGAGTTTTTGGGAAAAAGGCATGGTTTAGGCATACTGACAATAAAAGAGGCAGAGAATACAGAAGTTAGCAGTATGCTCTTTCTAATGTCCATATGCACACCTGAGGGACACCCTCTAGACACAGCAGGAACATGGTGACATAAACCAAGGGCCAGATGTTTAATCTGTTTTTGAGCTCCGGTTACTATTATAGGAGCAGCACCTGATTAATGTTGTTTGTTTGGGGAAGAAATGGTGGGCACCTATTAATGAGCACATCAGAGAAAGACATTCACACTTAAACTTTAAGGAATCTCGAGGTCACTGACTTAAGTCTGAACACTTAAAACCAAACATACATGGATGGACTTCTCGATAGCTGTGTGCCTTATCAGCTGGATCGTTGGCAGCCTCTTTTATCACAGCACAGAAGAAACCCCATAAGATATAAAAGCTTTTTTGATGTATTGTCAGTGTTGCATTTCATTACTGGCAGTATACTGGTGGCATTTTGCTATATAGTTTGGTGGTATATGTACCCTGCCGGGATTACCTTACCCTGTTTGTACCATCACAGGAGATGTACAGACATAGTAAAGGTACAGATTGATATTGGTGCTCATCATTGCCAAGTGAATGATTTATTTATAAAGAAAACAATGATAATTATCTTTCCATATAATAATGTTAACATATACAAGAACTCTATACGCATTTTTTGCAAAACTGTTTTGTGATCTGCATGGCAGAAAGATTGCTTCTCTTTCTGCTCCTCCTCTGGAAAACTGCTTTAGTTCTATTAGGTTATTTTTCTGGTAATGTGTATCATGAGAAATGATAATAGCAAGCATCTGCAAAAATGGGCCTAAAGCTGCTTAAAGCTTTGGTGCACACTATGATATCCCTTTAAATAGGTGTACTGTCCTAAATACATTTACACTGCATTCTCTAAACTATAAATGTGTTTTAAAGAAATTCTTTTTTACAGGGAAATACTTTTATACCTTAAATATGTACAGTCTAGAGTGTATGCACTATGACTGTAGTGAATTAAAAATGCCTTGGTATGCCTGTACATCAGCAAAATTATTTGCAGCAAGATTCACAGCTGGTGCCGCCAAGTCTTAAATATTACCTTTAGGTTCTATAATGTTTCAAGCAGTCTGTTAGCCTTGAGAAAAAATAATCCCGAACCATTAAATCTGTTGCAGCATTGTCAGGTCTGGCTGTTTAGTAATCTGTATATCAGTGCCCTAAAGGAATTTCAGTGCTGCCATCGTAGCTACTGTCCGTGCTTACCAAATCATTTTGTCTGCCCACAGATATTGATAGTGTCTCCATCTGACCGTTAGCTTATGATTAGAAAGAGATGGAGCTGGAGGTATTCCCAGAACATTTTCTGCCAAACAAACATTCATTAAGTACAAACGGATCATATACCATTTGCTACCTGAGAAAAGTCTACAGCTTGCCAGGTCTCTTTACAACTTTGATCCATATATAGAATAATTTAGGAACGCAGACTGTAGAAAGTTTGTATGCTGCCAGGCTTATATACCCGTCATATGTCTCTGTGAGTTAATATTGCTAAGGGAAGTCATGCAAAGTAATTTATACATGTAGAAAACACGTAGAAAGAAACTGTGCAAAGCTACAAGACAAGGTCAATGCAGGGCAATTTCCTTACACAACAGCTATGCAAACCAGTGTCAACTATATATCAAATTCGACAGCTACAGATGAAATAACATAGGCTGGGACACAAGTCAACGGATCATTTTCATCAATGGGTACACTTCTTTTTTTAGGACCTAAATGCTTAAGTTCATGCAATACCATCTCTTAATGACTGCTGGTTTAACACGGCAAATTGTTGATTTATTATTAGATTAAATGGCATGTTAGTAGCTCTGGTAAAGGCTTGGAGGATTAAATTAAGGGATCAGTAGGGCCAAAGTCTTCATGTTTATATTCTAGCCTACATACCATACTTTGTATTGGGTTCAGTCCATAGGCCAGAGTTTTACATATCTCCTGAGTGAGAACTTAGCATGGAGCTGGCAGAAATAGCAAAGTGCATTGATAATTTAGGCAGAAACTATTCTGATGGTCAAGATTTATATTTAATTCAAGTAAGGGAAACAAATTGCAGAGACTATGGGGTATTTATAAAGGGTCCAGTGGGTGGTTATGCCACTGTTTTGTCACTTTTGCTTGGTAACATCAATATCAGACCTATCAGTGAAGGTTGTGTGACGCCTTAAAGTTTCAGCTTTTTAAATATATTTATAAAATAACTGACAGCTTTGTCTAGAGGAGACATGGCCATGTGACTTGGACAGATATTTCTTTGCCTTTTCCCCCCATAGCCCTATTCCTTTCTATTAGACTTGAAAGCAGCCGATGAGGCACAATGCACATTTGTAAAGTACACTGCTGTGCTTTAAAATAATGTAGCGTCTTTTAAAGAGTATAGCCACAGTACAGCCATGCAACTTCACTTCCTCATAAATGTTCTATCTTCTGTTTAGCTTACTCAAATTTGTTTATTAGATTATTAAAACTTATGTTTAGCTTATTTTAACACGTGAGACGGAAGCTTTGCTGACTTTAATCATCCAATCATTTGCAAGCAAAAATCCTTGCACATAGTTTGGTTGTCTTTGTCACATTTCCCTGCAAAGTGATAATTCACATTTCTTAAATAACTAAAAATAGGCTTATATTCATATTCCTTTCATAAATCAACCAAATTGATATTTTTTTTTTTTTCACTTCAACAATTTTCACAAATGATTGCCATTGCTTTATCACTGGTGATCTGGTCTTGTGTCCTTATCAAAAACCAGAAGCCACATAAGAGCTGTAAATTCTGCTCTACTTACTTTGGGCTTGATCACAGGTTGGGTATCTGGATCTTCAGCTTCACCCTCGGCTCTGTTGGGTACTGAGTTATGGTTCATTTCCTCTTCCCTGACTCCAGCCTGACAAACATGTATCAGATGATCAGTTGACAGGACAGGAAGCTACAAAACTTAGTGTTCATATTTCACAACTCTGGGCTACCAACTTGGTAAATGGATTTGGGATAGGTAAATCCTGAAATTGGGTTGCAAGTTGTTTTTTGTAAAGCCTGCAATATCACACAGCTCTACACATACATAACATTGTTCATACCTTGCATAAACAGTGAAATATGGCAAAACACGACTCTATATACTGAAGGTGAAGCTACATGTCAAGGAAGCCTCTGGTTGTAATTGGTCAATGTCTCTCTGTAATAGGGCAGTCTCACAGTAACCAAGCAGTGTCTCTCTAACTGGCCCGATTTCTTCTCTACAACCTAGCAATTTCATTCTTTAACCTAGCACTCCTTGACTTTAACTGGTCAGTGCCATAACTGGACTATCTCCCACTGAGCAGTCGCTTGGTATAACTATTGTGCCTCTCTGTAGCTGAGCACTCCCTCTCTAATGCTTGACAGTCTCTTTCTATAACTAAACGTTGCTCCTGTAGCTCAGCAGTCCATATTATTAAAACATTGAAGTTATAAATGTGATTTTTTGGGTAGAGCTGCATGAATAGATTTTACAGATGTGGCTTTATGTTTTCAGAAGCAGAACAGCTTGCATTCAGGTGATGAAATTAAGGGATCATTAGTAGAATAGTGTAAGGAAGTAATGATGCCATGTGGAGTCTAATGAAAATAGATTTCAGATGTTAGAATTATGAAAGGTAATATCTGCTTTGGTGAACATGATTACATAAAGATTCTCATTTAAAGTTGTTACCTGAATGTTAGAGACCGTAATATGGAAGTAGAAGAGTAGATGCTTTGCTTACCTTTTCAGCATCTTTGTCTACTTTAACATTCTCATTTGTCTCCGACGTCTTACTCTTTTCTGCTATCTGTTGGGTGCTGGCTTCATCTTCTCTGTTTGCTTTTGGTTCTGACCCAGCCTTCTTGTTAGAATCTTCTGTGTGACTTTCCTTTATGTCTCGAGACTTGTTCTCTTCTTTCCTCTTAGTTTTTCCAAGTGTATCAGCTTTTGTCTCTGATTTTGACTTGGACTCCTTTCTGTAGTATTCCCCATCTCCTCTTTTATGCCTAGATGATGAGTGAGAATTGCAATATTTCTCCCTGTGTCCTCGTGACCCATCATGGCGATCATCTATCTCTTGCTTATCCATCTGCCTGGAGTAATGTCTCCGATCATGGACCCAGTGGTCTGTTCTATCTCTCTTCTCTTCCCCATTATCTCGCCATGAACCTTGTTCACGTTCATCTTCCCATCTGCCATAGTTCGGCTGCTCCCCCCAAGACTCCCTCCCATTCCCCCATTCTGCTCTGGAAGTTCCCAAAGGACTGTGTGAGGAACTACAAGAAGTGAAGCTGGGAGTGTGGGACCTCGGAGACAGAGAACGGCTCACTGGACTGCGCGATCTCGTCCTTTCATTTCTGTATCTGTCAACAGCAATAGAGGAGTCAAGAACAGAAATGCATAAAAAATACCCTAAAATTTCCAAATGCAATCCTAATCCATGTGCACAATCTTTTATTATTTACCTGTCTGTCCTGTCTGTATCACGAAACATGTCTCTTTCCCTCTGTGAATGAATGTCATAAATTATGGCGTCAACTGTTTTACCCGGCTTCTACAAAATTAAAACAACAATTGTATTTTAATACAATAATAAAGCTGTTATTGTTCAAAAAAATTATTATCGACGGCATTAAGAGGTCATGTGCAGTCTGGCATGCGATTGTGTATGTTTCTAGCTATACAAAATCATCTGCTGGAAATTTAATATTCCAAAACAATATTACAGTAATTTTTGGGTTCCCTGAGTAATAATACATCGAAACTTGGGGGTACCACATTATTGACAACAATGCAGTCCAAGTAAAATTACGCACCGACATTCTGAGGGCCCAAAACAATGTTACACTAACACTTGGAAGGCTTAATAATACAATCACATTTGGATTTTCGACTCGCTAATTCTTAATGTCCTTGAACATTAATAAAAAAAAGAGTATGACGATACATGTGAAGATTAAACCAAGAGGCCAAATTAATGCATTGAGGGAAATATATTACATAATTTAAACCAATTATTGTGGGACAAACAAATCAGTTACACAAAGTGCTTTAATTTGGAATCAGACACATACATCAGATACATGCTTGATGATCCAACCAGTTGGCAATTTTTTTAATGTTTTTCTGTAACGTAAGGAACAAATCAGTAAACCATAGCAGTCTATTACAGTGTACAGTACAGTGTTAAGATTCTATGACTTTATTATGTGTTGTAAGTTTGTGTTTGGGCACATTAAACCATTTGTATGCCTTTTAGTTCCCAGCAGCACATACTCAGTGAAACCCCTCAGGTCAGGAGAAGTGCAGCTGCCATAGACAAGCACATGTTCTGGAATGAAATGCTAGAGAAGTCTCAGCCCTGTGCTGGCAAATTTGGTATGACACAAGCTTGTCGCAGCTAAAAACAGTGCTGCCCTCTCCGAACCCTACTGACTATCAGGGGTTAATGCATATTTAATGTATACCACCAAACTGTAAAACTTCAGGGTGTCAGGTTCACGCTATTAATACCATCAGTGATTTACTATTCTCTGTATGTGCCCCGAGGTAAAATGTACAGCTCATCAAATTGCTCCAGGACAGAAACAACCTGGGTGGTTTAGGTGACGTACTGGGTAATAAAATGTCACACATATGTACTGCATTTTCCAGATGTATACCCCCCATCCTCAGAAAACGGCACTTTTTACCATCTGATAACATACGTAGTTAAAGGACAAATATCAAACTGAAGAATATTAGGGGTGCATCTGAACCCCAGCTTGTAGGCTCCCCTCCAGCACTCCATAGCCCCCAATCCCCCAGAAGCCCATTACCATGCAAAGTGTAATGTTTTATTTTTCCTTATATATAATTACTTGTTACAGATGGCTTCAGGCCATTGATATGATAGTTAGGGACCTCTTCTCCTCCAAATCTGGTTTGTCCATAATGATGCAGGGATTGGCCCTAATGTGAAGATGCCCATACAACTATTTCAATCATTGCCAGTTCCGGGCTTTGTGGTGATCCCTTCTCATGGTGTGGGTCCACGCTGCCCTGGACTCACTATAAACCCTCAGTATTCAGGGCTAAATATGTAAGATTAGACATCTAGTGAGTTCTCTACATTGGTAGACCTTAGAATCAAATTCAAACTTGTGCTTTGCCTTCAAATCCCTCCGCAGTTCTTGTCCTACTTACCTTTCTGACCTGATAGAAAAATACCCCCCTAGCCACTCTCTTCGCTCCTCCAATGACCTGCTAATGACTTTCGCCTCCTCACACGCATGGCTCCGAAGCTTTTCTAGAGCTGCCCCGAGTTCTCTGGAATGTTCTCCTCGTCCTTTTTGGCTTGCTCCTACTTTCAGTTGATTTAAAAGAGCCCTCAAAACCCAACGCTTCAACCTCACCTACCCGTCTTCTTCTGTCTCCTAAACCCTCACTACTCCCCCACCATTCCATATCCCCCACCTCCTAGATTGTAAGCTCTTCGGGGCAGGCTCCTCTCCTCCTGTGTCACTGTCTGTATCTGTCTGTCATTTGCAACCCCTATTTCATGTAAAGCACTGTGTAATATGTTTGTGCTAAATAAATCCTGTTTAGAAATATTATTATTAAAAATAATAATGGGAAGATGATAATGCAGAAGACAGTGCTGAATATAGGTGAATATATTGCAGCCAGGGCTGTTATTTTGTAAAACTTTTTAACCCTGGGACTGATACATTATTAGCATTCCCAACATTAGCATACCCTGGGTATAGATCTGAGATAAGGTTGGCTAAAATCATTGAATAAAATTACCAAAAACATATACTTTTGTTTTTCTCAATAAAAGGGAAATACACTTTAAGGCTTTATATCTTTTCATGCAAGTTTTCAACAACCATGTTTTCATGGTGTGCTTTGTCATCAATATGCCTTATACTATGTATATAAACACACCTAAAACACCTTGGACAACATGAACCAACCAACACATACAGTAGTAACGGGATGCTGCCAGCTGATGACTTTTACAGACCCCGTAGTGTGGATAACCTCTCACTTGTTCCTGGGCTGACCTGCTCCTGTTTGGAGCCTGAGATCACAAAGACTTAGTCACGATGGAGAGAGCATTACCAAACTCCTACGCCACTGCTAACTCGAGCAGCGCCAGGAAGGTCTGAGGATGAGACCACTGAGCGGTGGGGGCACAAGAATGCAGAAGTATTGAATGCCAACAGAGTCTTACCACAGCATTGGAACAGTAGGAGGTGAGAAAACTACTGGAGAAATGAATATCAGAACCCTTTTATTGCATGGGATTTACAAATAATGATTTTTCTTTTTTTACATATAGATATATTTTTTTATAAAGCTTATATCGCCTTTGGAATAAGACAGGGAGGCATTCAAAAAAGAAATCTATAAAATGATAGCTGATAGTTCTATAATTGGCCACAAGTGAGCGGAAAAGAAATGCCCATATACCCAAACCTCAAGGCTTAGTGCAACCAGGATAAATATCTACAGAAATGATTATTGTTGTTTTGTTTTATCATGTAAAAACTTAAAATGATTATACAACTTCCAAGAGACATTTTCTAGCAAGTGAGACGAATGTGACTTCCAGACAGCTGTGCCTGTTGTCCGGACAGGAATGTTGTTTCCAATTTGAGCCAAGAAAACTGGGTTGCTATGAATCCCTTCCTACAACCTGAGCCTGCCTTAAATGATATAATTCCAAGGCATACGTTAATAAAAACTACCCGTGACATCAAAATGACATATTGTGAACATTCAACAAAGACAATTTCACGCAACTGAATCTGCAGCTGCAGATTGCAATGGAAGCTTAACTGGCCTCTTGTGGCCCATCACACATTTCATGGCAATAATTTTCAGAATAATTGCTGGCACCACAATCCTGAGGGTGCCTAGAGATGTGCAGGTCTTTCACTTGATAACCTGGTTTGAAAGTAAAAGTCCAGCCTTGTATTTGTATCTTACATTATGCAACTACACACAGTGGATGGCGCTCACTGTCAACCGCTCCTTTCTCTGCAAGCTGCACATAGGCTTAGTAAACATTCCAGGATTTGCTTATAAAAATACAGAGCCATACCAGTACACTGGTATTACACTGACCACAGATGGAATATTATGTAATGGGTCATGCAGAGCTCCGGCTGGTTTTCAGATGCTTGCCAGCCTAACTCATGCTGGCTAAAATAATCAGGTTCAAGGACAATATGCCAAATGAAACTTTAATACAAGCTTTAGGAAGATACAAAGTTACCAATTAGTTCTATTTGTGCACAGCTCAATGACTGTAGCTGAATTACTTTATTATTCTTATTCTGTTACCATATTACCCATATGACAGAGGATGTCTAAAAAAGGGATTTTCCAACTTTAGTGATCCTTTCACAAGAATCAGTAGTGAGTTACTTCATACTACTAAAGTATTGAACAAACAATTAAACTTTTGTGTAACTATAAATGAATCAATCAACATTTTTAATTTGGTATACAAATAAGGTAGCTGCCACTACTGACCATTAAAGTGTGCCAAAAAAAAAAAAAAAAAAGATTTTCTATCTTATAAGGAATATCTGGTCCTAAAAAAATACAGTGCACGTCCTGTGCCCGCACACCCTGTAAGCTCATAGCTTTTTATGGCAGTGTAAAATCATCACGGCACTTCAAGTCTCAGGAGATTTGGTGATGTCATTTCAGTGCTCCTCAATGTTCTCCTTGCTGGAGGGGAAGCTGGACCTGAGGATCTGTAGTGCAAGAATCTCCCTACTTCTACAATATTTATTCTCTGATTACTGCTTCTTCCACCTTTACTTTTGCAGTAGATAGGGCAGGTCTGTCATGGGGAAGCAATGCCCTGCCTCTGCTAAGATGTTTGCATCTCTGTGTGGATGTAAAGTCAAAAAAGTATTGATCAATAGTTTTTTGCTCTCTTTATGCCTTTTTTTGGGTACAACCACTCTTTAAATTTAAAAAGCTTCCAGACATTCATGAATATTACTTCACTGCCTTGTGGGTCACTGACTGGAAGCGAGCATGCTGCTTGCAAAACCTGAATGTTTGTCCTACAAATATCTGTCAGGTTAGGAAATTATTGTTTAACAAAGCTCCAATCAATGTGACAAGCACTGGCAGCTCCATATTCCCTTAAACAATAACTGAAATAGAGAATGTTAATTCAGACTGATTCAATTTTAGACTAGACCAATTTTACAGCAGCTAGCGGCCTATTAATTCATATTATATAATAAATATATATATAATTAATATTGATTTTATTTATTTAAAGCCAAAAAAAAATGTCCACTCTCATACCTTGAGTTGTAGCTCCTTATATCTTTTTGACATTCGGATAAATAACTTCTCATCATTTATCATTGCTGGCTTTTCTTGGTAGTATTGCACCATTGCCTCTGCTGCCTCTGTGTATGCCATTTCCAAGAAGGCCTGCAAATACAGATCAAAAATCAAAGATTTATATCTATGTATTACTACATTGACCCTACAATACATGCACATTATACAGCATCCCGTGGCAGCACCTAAAGACCTAACTAAAGCCAAAATCGAAAATAAATCTCAAAGCAATCATTCTGACTAGTAAAAATGATAGGTATTAGCACCAATAATATATTTTACCCACCATTTTTACACATACAATATAATATGAAAAGTCCATTCAATCATTAAATTAATTGCTATTAGAAGTTGCCTTGTTCAATTTTGGGTTTTGTTGCGCTTTAAATCCATCTCATCCACCATCTGAAGATCCTCAAACTAACTATAGCCAGGTCTTTGTCACCCAGCTGGCTGCAAATTAAAATAAATCAATAATTCTTTGATACCTAAATTGATGCACTGGTATACAAAGCAGTAAAACTTCATTGTATAGTTACTAGTTTCCAAATAACTGGTCCATTTTTTTCAGCTCTTTGCCCAATTAAGCTTGGATTGAAATGTGAAAACTATTGTCAACCGAGGGAAACAAACTGTTTTTAGACATCAAGTACATCGATTTGTTACAAGGTATTCACATCTATGGGCAGAAAGGGAAGTGCAAAGGGTGGAGCTTATAGCCTAGCTCTATTATGCTATTCTTATGGTTAATATAAATAGTCAGATTTTCTTTTTTTTAAAACACAAGCAAACCTTTATCCTAACAAATCAATCTAGGTCTCGCCCAGCAATACCAGAAAATAAGACCCTCTCCTTCTGTGCACTACCCAGCTTTCTAAAGCAATGGTTACATTCAAATTTTATCCTGGTGTCTCTACTCCACTGTTCAGGTGACTATATTTTTAGATAATAATGGGATACGTCTGATTTTCTAGTAGACTATCTAATGGGGTGTGAAGGAATCCATACATAGTCAGTCTACCTAAAAAAAGACTTACAAGGTAAATATAGCATTAAAGTTTTTTCCTCTTTGTTTTTGCAGCACTAGATACAACCACATAATGTTGGGGTGACGCATCAGATTTACCTGGTTAGTTGATTTCATTAAAATGTAGTTGGTGATCTTCCCGAACGGCAGACCCAGATTAACCACATCATTCTCACAGCTTCCTTCAGGGAGATTACAGATGTGAACAACTCTCCCAAGATTAGAATTCCTCTGTGCAAACTGCAATGACAAACCAAAGAAACATTTTATTACTGGGGTTTGTAGCAATACGCTACAAATCACTATGATCACCTTTTTTACTTTTGTCTATTGTATAAATGTTTTTATAAATATATGTGCAATTTCATTATGACAGATTCAGCAAACCAGGAACGGATCTGGTCTAGGATTGAAAACATTTGCTAACATATAGCAAATTACTTTAAAGAAATGCATTCCACGTTTGTTGGATTACCCATCTTCACTGATGAAAGTGTATCCTCTCCAGCATTGGAGAGGTGTAATAAATCAAAACCCATTTGCCTTGAGCGTGTCCTGCACAATTAACTGCTAAGGGCTTTAAATTTCCATTGTATTTAAGTTCCATTAATTGCTGTCTTCTAGCAATATTTTCTAGCGTCTAGTGTCTCTAGTTCTAAGTTCTAGTGTCTCTTGCTGCCATGGCTCACAGAATCAGGTGAGAGATCCAGCACAGTCTTTAGTTAGCTGCTAAAACACTGTGTACAGGAAGGAAAAATATAAACCACAGTGAATCGTTGTGTCAGGCAATGCATGCTGCAAATTACTTTTACTGTGTGTCACAAAGTATATTTATAATAAACTCACTGCTAGTTCATAATTTTCTACAGCTAAAAATATCTCTCATATCATACAGTAATCTTTTTCAAAAAGCATTCCGGAATTATCCTACAATAATATTCTGCTCTCAGACAAACTTGGCGTAAACGGTTCTGTGCATTTGTCTCTCCATTCAGCCCAAGCGAAGCTGACCGAGGGGACATAATGCTGGATGGCTGACAAGACATTTCTAAGCTCCCCAGCACAGTTTTCCTGGAGCGATCAGTGTAAAAGAGATCACAGGATGATCGTTGGGATTAATGTACGAGGACAAACACTTCTGTCTGGAAAACTCATCTGCAAACAGTTTTGCTGCTGTCACTGGACTATGATTTTACTCACATTGTTTGGCTATAAAACACTTGACCTTAACTCCGATATAAAGCACTGATGTAGTAATGTATTTGGACCATTAATGGCTGCTCAGAATTACCATGGGGGAAGAGGAAAGTAGCAGGCAATCCAGTACTTGGAACAATATTATCAAGAGGACAGGAAGATGGCTGCCACCCCCCTTACATCAGTGGGGTCCTACCCATAGTAGCAGCTTTGCCCTTCCTTCATCACACTTGTAAGTACAATAACATAGAAGGCAGAGAGAAGCCACTAATCATTCGCTGTCTGTGCTGCCATGTCCCCATTGGACATCAACTGCCTGTAAATAAATGCAAAGATTTACAACTTTGACCAAAAAAGTTATCTTCTTGCACCCTGGACTTTCACTGTGCTCTAGACCCCCGCCTAGGCTGCCATGATCCCGCTCCAATCCTACCAATGTAAATTAAATTACCACGTGGTCTTTTTTAAGTTAGGATTAGGAGCCTGAAAGTTAGGCACAGAGGGCCAGTTAGGAGATTCACTAGAAAAGTCTTGTAAGGTTTGCCCTCCAAAATGTTTTCTATTGGCAGGGAACCAATGCCTGCATAAATGTGATATGACCAGGGACTGGAAGAGGTATCACAAATATTAGGCTAAAAGTAAATATTTGGTGGCTTTAACAATTATTTACAGCATGCAGCAAATATTGGAATAAACATGTCTTCATTTGTGACTAAATACATTTTGTTGGCTAAGTGTATAGTCAATGTTTCTTAGCGAAGCATAACAGGAGCAGTGAGGACATGTAGAAGTAAATAAGCTTTTTTATGTCAGTGAACATATTTGTTAATGTCGATGCCTGTAAACAATAAATAAAATTACACCAAGAGTTTTAAATTTCCTCCTGTTCACAAAACAATACCATTTTAGAAACATGTGCAAGAATATACACACAACCACAAAATGGGAGTTCCAGAATTGTGTACTCCTTCTCACACCACCTAGTTATTCTTCATATAACAGCAATTACAGACCCAGAAAGGGATTCATGTTCTGCTGGTGTATGATACATAGAAAGTCTTTTATCATACACCTTGGTATAGCCTTGTTATCTGTGTTCAGTATGAATAGAAGAGGAAACCAAGCATACAGCACCTCTTCCAGTTATCTGGATGTCAGAGAAAGTAACTGATCACAATGTGCGACAGCACCCAGCATGTGCCCTCTACACCCATAAATATCTATTTCTAGAATGCATGGCTAGACTTTTCTAGAAACCTGACCACTTTGTTTATGATTATAGCCAGAGCCAAGTATATCTACCACGTCTCCCAGTGAAACGCCACATGCTGTATTTGGAAGTGAATATTGCCATGCAAATGACTTTCAGCCTTGTGATCAAAGTGTTCCGGTAAATAAAATTTTCACTGGACTTCCATTATGGCTTCCTGTGGCTGTTCTGAGTATTTACTAACATTTAACCACCAATCAGATGTCTATGATCACTTACTTGGGGTGAGATGATATCAGACTACAGGAATAAATCTTTTGTAACTCTGATGTGTAGCTATCTTATTTATAGGTGTAATACTAAGGCTACATACACATGTGCAAATGTTCTCGTCCGATAATCGGCTCAGGGCCGATATCGGACCAGAATCTGGCGTGTGTACAGCACCCATCGTCCAAACGACCGTCCTGGCGGATCCAAGGATGATGGACGACAAATGATCCCAATGGGAGTTAAGGGGGAGAGAGCGCAGCGGGGTGCCGCTCCTCCCCACTCCATAGAACAGAAAGGTGCACTCGTTCATGCATCGTGCAGTTGTTAGTCGTTGGAAAGGATCGTGAAAGATTCTTTCCAACGACAATTTTTTGCACGTGTGTACCCAGCCTTAGTAAGGAAATGTATGAACCCATCCTTTGTTATATTGACATTATGAATTAATGCCCTGCATTAATAAAATTCTCCAAAACTGGCGAAGATGGAATATCATGAGCTAACCGGGGTGATCCAGCAAACCTGGAATGGATCTGTTCTAGAATTGAAAGCATGTGCCAGCTAATAGCAAATGATTACTAAGAAATCTGTTCCAGGTTTGCTGGATCACCAAGGTTCACCCATGATAGTCTATCCTCTCCAGTCCTGGAGAGCTTTATGAAATCAGGCCCTGTGTGTCTTGTGCTCGTATCTGTCTCTTGCACTCTCTATCACAACACCAAAGCCAAGGAACAACCTTTCGCCTGTTATTGGTAGAGGATAAAACGTAAAACGGCAGATTTTTTTTAGTGCCACAGGAAATGGTTCATATGTGGTGGCCTAAAGAGGTGTCAACATGTCAAGGTGGCTTTGAAGGGTGAGGAAAACATTATTGGTATATCATTAGGAAATATATGAATTTTAGAAGCATTCTCTCTCCCAAATAACTGTTTGCCTCAAACACCTACTCTCTATCTCTTCTCTCTATTATATTCACTTAAATATAGGCGTGGCAGATATACCTAATCCCCCTAGTGAAAAACCTCATTCCTTAACCTTATTTTTTGTAAGGTAAATATGAACTATTGTATATTTTGCACTGCAATCCTAAGCCTGTAAGTCGATCTTTAGGCCTTTTTTACACGTGTCCTCATGAATTTGCCAGTTTAGTTATATACAGAGACATGAGACTGACAGACAGTTCTTCTTTAGCTAAGCCACAATGCTCTGGGAATGCTTTGTCCTCTAATAGGTGTTTATTTGTTCAACAAAGACTATCTATGTATAGGAAAAAAACATGTTGGAAAAATGAAAATCCAAACTCTTAGGTACCATGGCCCAATTTAATTCTGTATGGCCTCTATAGACCTTTATTTTCTTCCCATCCTCCTTTAACGTCATACTTTTGTTCTTTTAACCCCAGGTGGATGCCATGGTGCGTTCTAGTTGCCAATACCCCACACTGTCCCCTGCTTCCCACAGTACCTTCTTTTCTACCTCCTCTCACTTGTATTCCTTTTGGATACATTCCTTCTTACTCGTGGTACTTTGTGTGAATGGATTTATTAGATCCAAATCTGGACCGGAGGTTCTTTTCACAATTTTTGTATTGTCTGCAATTTATACAACACAACTCCCCCCCCAAAAGTTCATTTTTTTCTCTGCTGTTTTAATCCATTTCATACCAATGCTCACTGTTGATTTACCAAGTATGTACATGTCCCTGTTTCTTGAAACTTCAATAAAATATTTGTAAAGGAAAACAAAACCTAAATTGTCAGTTTAAAAAAGTGTTATACCATTATAAATAAATAAATAAATATATATATATATTTATGGATTTACATTAAGTTAATAATCTGAATTCCCGGCAGATAAAAAGAAACACACCTGGCAGGCAGATCTGTATTCACCAATGCATTTGTAAAATGAACTATTCACATCACTGTGTTGTGTAAACTCACATGTATGTCGCTCTGATGCAGAACAATGCATGGTGAATCATTAAAAAAAAAAAAAAAAGTAAAAAAACTTGCTTTGGTGTGCTTAAATAAAAGGGTGCTAAAAGCAATGTGCCCATAGCTCCTAACAGTCTATTTATAAAAAAAAATGTTATACTATTATATATTTCCCCCCTTTAAAAGCAAATGAACTGTGAAACAATCACACTGTAACACACCTGATTGGATTGATGTGAATGAGCCCTAAATATTTTTAAATGCCGTCCAGGCTTCTGCATTGGATCGGATATCCGTCTCCTGCAATCTCTGTAAAGCATAGCTTGGAGTGATGGCTATAAAAGCAGCACTAGGAACTAATTATCCTTAACTAATATAGAATGAAATTTAAAATAAACATTTTATGTAACTCTTGTTATCTAATTGTATCTGTTGTGCAGATTGTTGTGGCCTTTAGCATATACAGTATGGTTAGTATTTGATATATCACAATGGCTGTGAGATATAAGGGGATAGCCCAGGCACCTCGGTAGACTCATCAGTGCTGACAGGTATCCTGACATCTGTGCAAACATTCAGAATCTCCCCCGGAGTGAACTTCAAATGGTCTTAGCACCAGGATTAGAGGAAAGCAGGAGCTTCGCCACTGTCTTGGCTGGAACAGTAACATCCAAGCTGTTTATTAGACACATAGACTGTGCTGGTGTACACTCCTCATTTACTAAAATACTTTTTGTAGCACGAAGTCCACGAAGCAAGGCCGCTGGGTTATATTTGTCAGTAGGCCTGGCACAAATCAGCCTGATGCCAACAGGTTTTCGAAAGCAAGGCTACGCTACTGTGGAATTACTATGCATGCCTCTGAGCAAAACACGCATAAAAGGTCAATGTTACAGCACAGGGTCCAAAGAGAGAACGTCCTCCCCACCCAAACAACTGGCATTCTGTTTATATACAGTAATCAAGGAGCCAAATGGGGGTGGAGGTATGGTGCCACAAGAATATTTTTTTTAATATGTACATGTATTGCAGAGATTTAGTAAACATTCATTCTTTTTTAATATTTGTTCAGACATACACTAAATAGCATTCTTCTTTCCTTTCCCCAAGCCATTATTAATAGGTGAGACACCATCAGTCAACAAGAATCTAACTGATAAGTTCATCTATCCACAATTTCACTTTCAGGAGAACCAAACAGTCAGACAAATCAGAAGTCAATTCCCTATTGTCCTCTCCACCCTAACCCATTTGACCTGGCACCTGCCTGTATTGTTCCCTTCTTTCTGCACCTCCACCTAGCATAAAGCTGAATTTATTAAAATGGGTAGAGTATACACCCCTATAGCTTTTTGTTTGCCATCATAACATCAGTAAAATAAATATTTTTAGAGATAAAAGTTCACACAGGCCCACACAAGTTGGAAAACAAGTTTTCAGCCATGCAGTTATTGCCAGTGTGCGATTTGGTTCTAATAAATGAAATGTTGTGATTTTTTTTCCTCTGAAGTATTTATTTCTTGCGCTGATTACCAGCTTTGTCTGGGTGTTTGCAGCTGGTGTTCATTGTATACGACATTCCAGTAATTTATTGAGTCCGTCTGATGATTGTGCTGTGCAGTTCCTCCACACGGTGGTAACATTGTATTTGTGGAAGGTATGAAGCAGCCTTTCCTGGAACAGCTGGAGTGCCCAATGTAGAAGAACATCTGTTACCCCGAATAAACCAAACCGTATTTCTCCAGCACTACATGAGGAACAACCATTGTGGATAATCCCAGCTTTCCCAAACATATGTGATGGTCACACAGGAAGACTGAGAACAGGCAACAACCATCTGGAGAATATAATGCACTAATTACCTTGGCACCGATGGGTGGTCCGGGGAAGGTGACTGCAGACTGGATAAAGGGAATAGCTGCTGCTGGAGTGACATACACCTGATCAATATCTGCTGTAAAGCCTGTAGACAAATCAACATAAAAAGATTTTCATTCTGCAACATACAAATTTGACAGAAAAAAGTTGCACAGTGAATATGTTTATCAACTTATACCATATGAAGCAGTTAAAAATATTTATTTATTGTTTAATTCCCCCACCTAATAGATTGTAAGCTCTTCAGGGCAGGGTCCTCACCTCATGTATTACTGTCTGTATTGGTCTGTCATTTGCAACCCCTATTTAATGTACAGCGCTGCGTAATATGTTGGCGCTATATAAATCCTGTTTAATAATAATATTGTTTGTACTGTTTCAGCAAATTTATTTGAAGACTTTTTGTCCAACCCATCTAATGAAATCCAAAAAAATGATGGGAAATCAACAAATAATTCCTACACTGTTTGTCCTATATGAAAGGACAAATACTTTAATTTGTCCTATATTTCCTGACAAATACTTTAACTGTTTTTCAAAAGCAAAAAAACATTATTTTAGAAATGTCTTGTTTCTTTAGAATGATGACTGTCCTTACATTGAACACAGCTACTTACTGGGAATAATAAGTACCAAGCGGCATTAAGATTATATAGTTAGCTTTTAAACAATATGCTTCTATCAGCGTTGCTCTCTGGAGGCTAAATTTGCATTTATAGGCAAAAAAACAACTATGCTAGGCATTTGTAAAACACTGAAAGTTTATAAAATGTTATTTTATATGGTAAAATGTGCAGGAGGGTTAACACAGGCAGAGATTTAGTTAATTTCAAGGTAGAAAACGCCACAATTACGAAAGTTCCAGGTCATTGTTAGAGCCATGTCAAAACTGTTAAAAATGTTAATAGGACAGTTATTTAAAATACTTTGTTTAATTGTTGTAGAGAGTTGGACTTGGATATTAAATATTTGATAAGGATTATTAACAGTGGCATGTGCGACCCCATGATTTGCTGGCACTCATGTTCAACACTCAAGGGCATGTCAGTCCCTGAGCCAAATGTGAAGTTAGTGACACGGTCCATTATATTATCTACTTCCAGGACAATTCTCACCTTCATTGTTCCGGGTGTGAAAGTCAGAATTCAGACAAGAGTCACTGGAATTGGGCAAGCAGTTTATCCCAACACTGAAAAGAAAGCAGGAAATGTAAGTAGGTTTTGTGCTTAAATTAAGAACACTAAGTGGAGAAAATTCACACTCACCTCTCTGAGAAACCCAGTACACTTTGAATGTGCATCCTGCCTTTGATGTGCAGCTCCCAGTCCTTAAAGAAAGAGAAATTTAATTTACATGACAATGTAACAAACACTTCATACCAAATGTTGTCTAATTGGACATTGCAAAGTGTATTAAAGGACTAAAGTTACTGTTATTAGGAGCAAATGGATACATAAAAGCACCTTTCCCACATGTGCTGATATGTGTCTACACCAGGGGTCTGCAACCTGCGGCTCTTCAGCCTCCTTGTTGTGGCTCCCTTTGGCTGCCG
>NC_092867.1:3341533-3344240 GCF_032062135.1 Pyxicephalus adspersus | reverse complement strand
TAATATTCTCCATTACCACAACAAAATGCATTTGAAACATCAAAATGGCATATCAATAGTGTAAGAAAACAGGAACAAAGGGTAGCAATGTATTTAGGGTGCAGGTTCTGTACTTCCTTTTCCCCAATCATGCCAACATAAAACCAGATTTCATGAAATGCAGAATTAATTTTCATATCATAGAGCTAATATGTGAGCCATATTGAATGCTGCTGACATCACTGTGGTTAATATTACTGTTTTCATTAGTACAATTTTATCCAAGCAGCACAGTGGGTTTTCAAACCCAAGGCAGGATTTAATTCATTATAAATAAACATCTGTAGACATTCACCAATTTTATTTGCAAGGACTCTAATGGCCCTACATACTTGCAGTTACTGCCAGAAACAATGGCTGTACAGGCTGCTAAGGTCTTCGCAGAGGGGTGGAAATAATCACAGATCACTAACAACCTGCTCAACAATGTCACAAACCTAATCAAGGACTACCATGAATGAATATTTTCACATATGAGGATCTATGTATGGCCCTTTAGTTGTCTGCTAAAAAGCAAGCTATTTGAAAAACAACTTTTGGTGTGAAATTCAACAAATTTCTTCCTGATTGTTTTAAAGAACTGTAAGTTCATCAATATAGAAAAGTTTTTACTTGACAAGATAACTGCTTGCCGGTCTCAAGCACATTCCATTGTTCGATAAGCATGCACAGTTTTTATCTTAAACTTGTTTTATGTACCTTATCATTGTCATTACAGCCAGTTGGCAGCATTATGTTATTTTAGAAGGCTATAGAAGGATATCTGACATACGCTGAACTTCACAGACAGTTTATTTCATATTAATCACTTTTATTAATATGAACCACACCTGGTATATTGACTTGGTTGTAATATATTGATGTTTTACAAAGAAGCCTTGTGTGAATTTCTTTAGTTCAGCCTCATTCAGGTTTAAGGTTTGCTTAAGCTACGTACACACGTCCAATAGTTCTTGCTTGATAATCGGCTCAGGGACGATATCGGGCGAATTGCCCATCGTCCAAATGACCGTCCTGGCAGATCACGGACGACTATCGATCGTAATGAAAGGGAAGGGAGAGAACGCGCAGCGGGGTGCCGCTCCGTTGTTTTCCCCCTCCTCTCTTCCATAGAGCAGACTGGCGCGGTATGTACAGCACTCATTCATGCATCTTTCAGTCTTTTGTCGTTCAAAAGGACAAGGATTGTGAATCCTTTCCAACGACAATATTTGCAGGTGTGTATGTGGCTTTAGAAACTGTGTGAAACCAGATAATCATGAATAGAAAGGTAACGGTGTGTTTCTAAAGGCTAGGGGGGACTTTTATAAACATTAATTGAATCATCTTTTTATATACTGATTTAAAAATGTTATTTGGAATAACCAGAATAAATAAACTTGGAGGAACATTTTAAGGTAGTTGCAAAAAAAAGCTTCAAAACTAATGTCACTAATTTTTAGTGCTATGCTATCATTTTTTTGGTCATTTATAGGCATTTAAATTATGTGACTTATTGGTCAATGGAAAAAAAGTTAAAATGTAACACAGAGAAAGAGGCCTGCAATTAAATTTGCTTATCTATGTCGCTTGAAGAGCCATTCTGTGAACTAATATTGCTAAAATCAAGATTTCACAGCTAAAATGGTACCTCCTAGTGGGTAGATGGGGGAATAAGGCAGTCTTGCCATAAATATGGTAGACCTATCTACTTCAGGGTTCTCCCTAGGCCCTTTTAGCTGGGTGCACCACCCGGCACTTTTCAGCACCCACCTAGCTGTTTTCGGGTGGGTACTAAAGAGTTTGGTCACAATACAGGGGCTCCCACTCACCTACAATTTCTTCCCACCCGGCTTAAAAAAAATTTCTGGGTTGAGCACTGTACTTGTATGGCTGTATCCGTAACTGGCAGGTCCGTGTCACTGTCACGGCTCCATCTGGCGTCCCATGTCTTTACCCACAGGGCAGTTACTGATGGTGTATCACCTCCGCTTGCATGCTGAAGTTACATTTTCCTGACACCCAGATCAATATCCAAAAATAATACCAGCAAAGGGAATTTTTGGCTGAAATATGTGCAATGTCTCTTTTGCCAAAAAAAACAAACTATACCTTTGAGCAAATTTTAATTTAGTGACTTTTAATAGAAAATGTGAAACCTAACTATCTTGCCCCTTTCACATGTTAAGTATCATAGTGCAGAAGAAAGTACACCAGGTTCTGTCTGTGCTTACCTACCAGCTGCCTCTGGACTCCACTTCCCTGGGCTACCTATTAGCCGTTCATCGGAATTTACAGGAATGGAGCCAAGTTGATAAAGTGACATGGACCCTTGTGATCCCTGTGAGGCATCCTGATTACACGAGGGCTAATGAGGCATGCATGAACTGTGCCAAGTTCAGGTTAGACCAGGGTCAGACTGACATTGGCCATTTCATACAGCAGTTGCTCCTGAATGTCAACGCCGCTGGATTATATCAACGATACTTTTAAGTCTGACATATCTCTTTTGGCAGAGAGCTGGGGGATTATCTGTGTGTTATGCACGCTATATCACTACTACAGTACACAACACGCTGGAATCCTGCTTATAGGAATGGGTAGACTGGGGCCATACAATCTCTGTGAAAATGGTGCACCCATTCCATTTCGGAACCACAAGTCACTGAAGATTGGGACACTGATTATA
>NC_092867.1:3335021-3340920 GCF_032062135.1 Pyxicephalus adspersus | reverse complement strand
GGTAAAATATATAGTGACCATACCCGAAAATATCTGCATCAGGATTTCTGTCTGCAAAAAATCTACAGACTCTTGACCGCGCATGCGTGGGAAGCTTTGTGTCACTCAAAGGGGAAAAAACTTCCCCCAGAGTGACATCATGATGCCAGAACCCGTCCACTCTCCCATCGCAGGTCTGAGCCTGTGTCCAGAGATATAACCTGCCCACTGCCCTGAGCCTGTGCTTTCCGTGCTCTTGCAGCCAAGCTGTCAGACCGGGGTTTAGGGACCCCTGCAATAATAGGCCCAGACATCAAGATTGACCCAGGAAAATCCTTCATTGCACTCAAATCTCTCAACTATCCTAGGACAGATTTTGTGTCCCTGCATATACCAAGAAATGGCTGACCAAAAATCCAGGCAAATACTAAGTAGCTGAAATGAGCTGACACTACAGCTTGTGGGTGATCCTATGAGCATTAGGCTACCGAGCATTCACCGACATCCTGCTAGAAGGAGAATGGTTTACTGTCACATAGGTGCTCAGGGCAGAAGCAGAGAGAAAAGTAATGTTTCTTAATTTTTTTTTTCTTACAGTGTTCCTATTACTTGAGAGAATAGAAAAAAAACAGACAATGTTTTTGATGCAAAGTCCAACTGTAGGCCTGTGGTCTAGAGATCCTAAATCGGGTCTGCAGATAGTATGGAGATTGAAGTGTTAATGCGGTGGATGGATTCAGACCTTCTTACTTGCAATTCAGAATAATATTTTAATTCCCAAATCGTAAAGAAGTTTTTGGTTCTTGGAACTCCAGGCACAGTGCCACTTACTGCCAACCCTCTGCCCAGAACACTAATGTCAAAAAGCCATTTGTAAACAAACTGTTAGCACTAAAAAAAACCTACTTTGGCCCTGGCCTCTGATGCTTACAGTGCATTTTTGCAATGGGCAGTAAATACCATGCCAGACTGAAACCTTTCTAGATCGTAATGCACATGGCAAGCTAGGACAGTACTGTGCTTGTTGAATAGAAATCTACAATCAGCTACAATACCATGCCAGACTGAAACCTTTCTAGATCGTAATGCACATGGCAAGCTAGGACAGTACTGTGCTTGTTGAATAGAAATCTACAATCAGCTACAAAAGAGGTGTTTAGGGATTGGCATCATAGTGTTTGTTTACAATCTTTCACTTATGTAGGCCCCCAAATCCAATTCCATTTTAGTGATTTATCTCTGCACTATTGGCTTTAGCAAATCCGTCATATTGGGATTTTTTTTAATAAAGCTCTCCAAGGCTGGAAAGGATACACTTTCATCAGTGAAGTTGGGTGATCAAGCAATCCTGGAATTGATTCCTTCAAGTAATTTTGCTAAATCCTGGACCAGATCCATTCCAGGTTTGCTGGATCACCCAAGTTCACTGATAGAACATGTATCCTCTCCAGCCTTGGAGAGCTTTAACAAATCAGGGCCCATTGTCTCATGGGTCTACAAAGTAGAGTATTTTCATCTAATTGTATAATGTACATTTCAGGCTACAAACTGCTGCTTTCCAACAATTAAACAAAAATAGCAAGCAATATATTAGTTAACTTTTAACAGAGCTGCATCTGCTGAGGCATTTATTTGTTGCGCACACAGCAAAAACAATTTTATTGTGTATGAGAAAGAATTCCCTTATATTCTTCTTTTCCATCCTGATGATTACAGAGATAAAAGGAGAATACACCACAGACGGCACTAAAAACAAAAGACAATGGCTTTATCTTTTCAAAAATGTAGAATTTTGTTTGCTTCATACGGGCTTTACATTTCCACATACATTCATATGTAACAAACAGCTGTTTTGCAAGTTGGAAGGAAATGCAGCAAATGCCCCCCGTAATGGATTCTAAATGAGCTCGGAAAAATCTGATGTCAAACCAGGGTCATTGACACGAGCCCAAAACCTGTCCACAATGTTGACTTTTTTATATATATAATTTGTTAATATAAATGAAGAAAATATTCATGTGATTGTTTACTAGTATATGAAAATGACATGAAAATGACAAAATCGCTATTTCAATGTTTTCTTACACTTTATTATGTTGCATTTTATATGTATGTCAAAAGTTATATGTAAAGCTTTAATTTTGGAATTTGTGAAATACGTTTTGTATGGTCAGTGTGGCAATGGAATAACCCTAACCATTATTACTGCTAATACAAACCTCTTTCTTGTATATGTTCAAAGCTTTCATAGGTTTTGTTTTAATTTGCAAGTTTTTGTAGAAAATAATATTCCCAGCACTTTGGTAATTTAGAATGCTGTTCCAAGCAATGATTTGTTTACCTACTTCTATACCTATTTGTTTTACCTATTTCAATGTCTATATTTTTTTTACCAACAATTTGATTAAATTTTTTGCAGACATAGCCCAGTATGCACTTTTTTTTTATTTACCTGGGGATTTATTTCTTATTTTTTTAATTGCCTTTATTTTGCACACTTGACGACATTTGTTTCAGATTTTGTTGACCTTCACCAGTATAATTTTTAGAAAGTGCAGAAAAAGAAAATTTGACCACCAGAATATTATACTAGTAAACAATCATTTACCTTGACCCAGTTACTCTAAATAAATACAAATTCTAGTACAAAAACAAAGCAGTAAGGCTTAGAGTTCCCAAGCATAAATGCGACACAAACATATTGCTGACAGGTTACAAATAGGAGAGCGTGACTTGCTCACCAGCCAGATATAGGTGTTGTCAGCTGATACTGTGACAAGAAACACGTTGTCACTCAGAAGCAGAAACACGGCCTACCGGGGGTGCAAACAGCTGGACCCAGGGAAAAGCTTTACAAACTTCCCAACTATTTACAGGCCATGCCAGAAGTATCACCTAAAGAGATTTCAGGCTCTGACAACTACAACATCCAATTTTTATGGGGCGTGGAGTACAGAAATGTACGTAATGATGCAATGTATTCTTTATCTGTAGCTTCCAGATGGCCCCTGTTATCCAGATTGTAAATAGGAAATAAATTGAAATTAATGTAATATTAAAAATGTATTTCCTTTTAGAATAATGACTAATAATTTTCAGCATAGCTGTTTGCAAAAAATGCCTTCTTGTTAAAAGTTCCTTCACAGGAACAAATGTCTGCACAGGAATAGGCAATCTGTATATTGTAATTTACCAGTAAATCACAGGATGTGTAGGGATACAGAAAGGCCAGAAAGTAATAGGATCAGACTATGTCATGTATGAACCAAACATGTTCCTGATCATCAGTGGGAATTAGAAATGTTAACAATCACAGGGTACTAAGAGCCACCAGCCCCTGATGTTGGCTTATAACCACAGATTTAGTTTGGGGGGGGTTCTGGGATCCTGCTGACACATATGAATTGTTTTCTGTCATGTCTATGACCCTATTGCCTACAAATAATAGTCCCTATGTACTATAGGGACTACTCTGCTGTTATTGGTCCATTTCTGGTATTTAATTAAACTTCCTGCTTACTGTAATGCCAAGTTGTCAGGCCAGCTGAAGGTTCAAAACTGTAGCGCCTTTTCTGGGTACTAATATTTTCTTAAGAGGATTCCCACATTAAGCAGAAAACCTATTCCTATGGTAGGGGCCTTCTTAATAAGATAATGTTATCCCTACTTGGACATTAAAATGCACCAACAAACAATAACATATAACAGCGATACTTAGAAAAACTAACATCTATGTACATCATGCAAGAATATTGCATGTCAGGCAGCTGAAGATACATAAATTAGGTTCTAATCCCTCTATTATTCCTGCCTGTAAAATGTAACAGCCAAACAATACAAACTATGGCCACTGTAGCGTTACCCACCTTTAAATTGAAGACCTTTTTGTTGCACATTGTACAGGTGTGTGGTAGCTGAACAGGAGGTATACCATGAAAGTCATTCAATTCTTGTGGATTCAGATTCTTCACCGAAGAGACGCAGTTTGTGGGTTTTCCATTATTGTGTCTTGTGAAACCAGGAGAACTCGAAGGGCTAAATTTTGTGTCTGCGGTTGGTTCTTCCGGGTTGTAGAGATCACTTCTCTTGTCATACGGCTGATTAGACGGTTGCCAATGGTGAGCGGATTCCCACTGACTTGAAGGAACGTTATGACCCCCCTGGCTACTGTCTCCTTTATGGCCCATTGGATGATGAGGTCCATGTGTGCCATAATACTGATTCTTAAATCCTGTTGGTTTATTGTGTTTGGGAGGATAACGACCATCCATTGTTTCTTCTTGTCCACAAGAAAATCCATGGTACCCAGGCTGCTCTGTTTCTGATCCAAATGGCTGAGAACCTGCATGGAACCCCTCCAGCTTATTTCCACCCATTACTTTGCCAAAGGGTGGCACAGAATTTTGATTTGGATTCCGAGTATGTTTTGGAGCCATAGCTGTTGGGTTTTGGGCAGAGAATGGTAGTCCAGTAGATGGAAATCGGGCGTTGTGCATGGCAGGTCCAAGAGAGGCCATTCCTGCAGCACCAGGGGCACCCATCATGGTGGCATTTCTCAGTGGGTTAAAAAGTGGCTGGGACATAGCCACCTTGGAGAGGACTTGGTTGAGTACGGTTGCAGCAGCTGTGTTAGTGGTCACTGCACTTTGAGCCAATTTTAGTCTCTGTAGGGTGAGCTGTGCCTGCAGCTGAGCAAGTTGAAGGCTGGCGGGGGATGGCAGGAGAGGGTTAGCGGTTCCACTGCCTAATGGACTGTTGACAGAGAAAGGATTTTTCTCCAGGAGCTGGGATGCACTGTAAAAAATAAAGAAATAATTGTTAGTTTCATCATTCACAGACTCATTCACTCTAGAGAATTTAAATGACACTCGGCAGTAAATCATTATATCACAAAGTAATAACAAAGTTTGTGGCATTTCTCAAACGGCTCAGCTACAAATAAAATTAAAAATAATTTACTAATAAGGAATACAAATTGGATTTTCAACAGTTTAGGGGCTCTATTGCTTTTTTTTTTTCTTCTTAGTAGCATTGAAATATATAACCTCTTCTTCACTAACTGTACATAAGCAACACACTACATGAGGAAGAAACTGCTGGTAAGAAGTACGGCTTTTTGTACAAAACAACTAAAGGGTTTGCATGTAGCTGAGCGTTAAGCAGAATAAAGTGAATCCAAAGTATAACCTTTGCTAAGGGGACAGAACCTACGAAGATAAGGTCTTTTTTTGCTTTGTGTGCCCCTTCTGAGGACATTCGCTTGTTTTGGTGACTATGGTCAGTGGGATGGAAAGTGATGTGAAATCCCAAATTTTAATATATCACTAAAACAGGTGGTGAGAGGATATCTGACAAGTGTCTAACAGTGGATGTCTCTCATTCTGCAGAAGTTGCAGCTTAATTACTGTTATGTCTACAGGACGTGAAGTAAAGGACGATTCCTAATGAAGTACAGATGGTAAAAGACACTTAGCAGAAGTTTCAACAACAGTTCATTGCTATAACCAAAATGGAAAAAAATAAATAGAAAAGGGCTGAATAAAACAGCTTTTATTACCAATTTGTTTTCTCCATTTATTTTCCAAACTGAACCAGAAAACAAATCATGAACTACAGCAATCTTTTTACTTCACCTTAGGATATTACTTTGTGTTTAAAAGGTCCATGCATTGTAAGTTTAAATGATGTTTTAGAATGAATTACTGTAATTTTACATGTAAAAATAGTTAAATATACTTCAAATATTTTTTTTTTTAATAATCTTTTTTTTTTTTTTGAAGAACATTTTTGAATACAGGATTACAAACAATAGTGGGGAAATAAACACATAGCAGTAAATACAAATTAACATGACATTACCATAAACTGGCTAGGATAAAAAAAGAGAAAAATAGATACAAAAACAACTAGAGATAATACA
>NC_092867.1:3303703-3334835 GCF_032062135.1 Pyxicephalus adspersus | reverse complement strand
TTCCTCTGCATTTCCTATAATTATAACAATAATTTAAATTGCAGTCTATTTAAAGTAGAACAAGCCCGGTTTATGTGGGAACACCACTGAGACCAAATAACCAAATGTTTTATTTATAAAAACATGAATGACTTTGGCAAATCTATATTGAGAGGCGATGCATTAACTTAACTCTAAAATACATGAAATCTAAGAATTATAACCCACAAAGATTTACTATAAACCAAAATATCAACTTTGGGTAGACGCAGCCAGCACAAGCATACCGAGCCTATTCTGAACCATTATTAACAGACATGTTCCAGGGTTTGATGTTCTTGTATTAAACCCCAGTAGCTCCGGTCTTACAACTACCACGCTGCACAAACTGTTTTTAACGGACTGTTTTTAAGGGGTGCGAACAGTTTGTTTAGGATTCCATGGTGCTAGAGTATCAAGACTGGGAGATTAACTAAGCAATGCCGGTCACAGACGTGATGAGATGTTTAAATTAGAAAAACAAGCTGCACCTGCACTTTATGTTAGCAGAGAACACCAGAGAGCACTTATACAACCAATCTGAAATGTTATCTGAGCACTTATCGCATATCGCTAAGGACAACCCACTCATACTTTACTATTAAGAGCTACAAAGAGATTCCATATTACAAGGATAGAGACATAGGGATGGAATCTTTGTGGATGTGCTGACACCAGGGCTTTTATCTAACTTGAAGATTGAGTACCCTTGTCCTTTAAATGAGCAGAACCATGACAATAATGTGCTTCATTAAACATATTCATCTAAAGAAATATTTTACAGTGGAATGAAGATAAGGCTAATTATGGGTCATATAATATGACCAATACCTGAAAATGTAAAATTGAATTTCAGTGATCTGCTTTGTAAAGATCTTCACATACAAAAGTTTATTGTTTTATTATTGTGGTAAATATACAGTGTGAATAAAACATTTTAGGTGAAGCAATTCTTAGTTTACAATAGAAGCGGTAAAGTTTTTTAGGTTCAGTCTCAACACTTCCCGACCCCTCTTATTCATCTGCTTTTTGTTTACATTAAAAATTAGAAAGCTGCTGTGGGGAAGCTTAACTAAAGAGGGAAAAAAAGTCAAACTAAGAAGCTTCTGCTGCAAAATTTGTGGATGAATTACTCCACAGTGGCTGCAGCTACAGAGGCAGAGAAAGATTGTAGTAGAATATGTAAATATTTCCATAGCAAAACAAACAGCTAAAAACACAGGTAAAGGACACAATTCAAAAAAAAAGTATGTACACACACACACACACACACACACACACAAACACACGATACATAAAGGATTTGTAATTCTGTTCAGCCAGTTTGTGATTCATACATCTGTTTTACTGCACGGCCAGCAGGGATAAAGTGATTTTTTTCTGGTTCAGCTTAGAACAAGCAGAACTACGTCAATCTGTGACACACAATTATAGCTGTAATGTGATATTATTTACACAATTTTATTTTTTAATGTAATCATACACTTAGAATAGGTGTGCAATAAAAAAGCCTGGAATCGGAAGAAATGTTCCCCTAAATATATCTGCTCCCTTCTCACTAAGACCATAAAAAGTCTTTTCAGCAAATTCTAATATTTATACTTTTTCTTTGCAGCTGATATTCTGGGTTTTATTTCCCAATATGACATCATCTGTATAGAATGTGTATGCTTTCAGTGTGCTGTGAGGGTTTCATGTGTGAGCTGTGGTTTCCTCTCCTAATTCAAAAACATAATTTTAGATTTTTTATATTGCTAATAATTGTTTACAAGCAATTTCAATTTTCTAGTTTAGTGAAATTCAATAGTAAAATGAGCTAAGCTTTGCAGCTGCTTGCAAAAGCCTGAAAAACCTAGCGGGTTACTTCCTATTACTGCTCCCAGGCTGCAGGCAGTGGCCAGTAGACACCCAGGAGCAGTAAGAATTGCATATTATAAATACTTAATGCTAAATAATTTATTCACATGAAATTGTTATTTAGCTGGTATTTAAAGCAGGATTATAATGTAAAAAAAATACTGTAAGGAAGCAAGTTGTTTATTGCAAAGGGTAAGCAACATTTATTAATAATAATAATAATAATAATAATAATAATAATAATAATCCATTCTGCAATAAAATAAACTTATCTGCCTGTTCAGAATGTTCCCTTTAAGTTACACTGCGATCCCACTAAACCTTGCTGTCAGGAATAAATTATCTCCCACATGCAATTGCCGAAATTAAGTTATTCGGGCCCGGCCAATAAAGAATCCTGAAGATCTTAAACCTGGAAGAAGACTGGGTAAAGAATCCAGCGCCTGTGACAGACTGAGTCCAGGTGAGTGTATTTAAAAATTCTAAACAGGCAGGTAAGTTTATTTTATTGCACATTGCATGTTCCTTCTAAAACATACAACCTACCTGCAGTCTTTTATTTGTTACTAAAATAAAACTCTATTATGTATTAAAATCCATACGTTCCTCATTGAACATCACAAAGCACAGAAACATTTTAGGAGTAAAAATCTGTGTAACAACCTTCTAGAATTTATTAGATGCATAAATTGCAAAAAATACAAAAGAAACAAAAACGTATCTAATCCTGGCCCATGCAATACATTTGTCACGCACTAAACTGCCTTTGCTTTTGTTGTTTTGTTTCACCATTTTACAACATATACACTACCACATGGAAAAAATAACCATTTATTGAACCAATCATACACATGTACATTATATATCTGTAGTCTTAGTTTTATAAATCTGCTTTCGATCGCTGAAGTTATTTTAAACTACATGACACAATTTTTAGGCACTTGTGACGGCGGCAGAAATCCTAATCCCCTTGCGATACATTGTGAAATATGTTCGGTAACACATGGGCTTGGTATGTAATGTCCGGAGCATGTCTGCTCTGCATTTCAGCAATTATCCATGCCTTACTGCTCGCTGCCATGCCTATCAGCGCCAAATCTGCAAGATCCCCGTACACGGCATTAACAACTGGCTAATAGTGGCCAGCACAGCCGCTTCCACCCAAAATGCACTCCTTTCAGCTTCTGCCCTTCAACATTCGGATGTTGCTTTTCGACACTGGTATTTCACAGAGTAGGATTTTTGGCACCAAAACCAAATAAAAATAAAGAATATCTGAAAATGACCTAAACTCTAACATATGGTTATTGATAAAACTTACACCTAACTCATCAAAACATTACATGTAAAATAAAAATAAAAACTCTAAAATAATTCTGCACGCTTAAGTATTTTCACCCTTTTTGTCAGCATTTATTTCACAGCAGCACTGCTGATCTTCCACATCTTTTTATTTTCTACTTTTTATCTCCTTGAGTAACTGGCACCTCTTTTCCCTGGCCTGGTCTTTTGTTGGTGACAAAAGTCTGAATTTGTGGAATATTCACTTGTAGTCTAAATTTGAAGCAAAGGACATGGTGAGAGTGAGAACAATTAGTACAGAACCTTGTCCACCTATAAACAGAACGTGCCTACACAAGGACACAAAAATCATTAGATTGTGAGCCCCTCTGAAGGACAGGTAGTGATATGACTGTGGACTTTGTACCGTGCTGCATAATATGATGGCGCTATATAAATACTGTGTAATAATACCAATAATAATTGCAATTACTTTAAAGCTTTTAGTTTAAATTTACATACTTTAACCTTAAAACTTAAAAAAAAACCCTTAACACCTGAGCTGAGTAATAGCACATAACAATCACCTCACTCATAATTAGTCAACCCTCATACCTGCAACACAACCCTTACCATAACAATTACCCTTACAACATTACTGTACCCATATAATAAAGCTTAGTTTTCCCTTTTCCAATCTGTAACGAAGAAAAACAGAACCACGTATCTGGGTTGTGCCATTAGGTAGATATACTTACCTGGATCACCATAGTATCGGCTTCTATTGGAAGGATAAGGATTGCCATTTACATTTCTTCACTACAGATTGGGGAAAGGGGGGTAATAAAAGATAACTGTACTGTATAGGTGTTATGCTTTACACCCTAATTTCTATCACTAATTATACTCTGACTGTCTTTGCTGACTTTATAAAATACATTATAATACCAGCTCCTATTGTGAGTCGAATAATATGGACTTGTTTAACATGTATCCATGTGAAGAATGTAAAGCGGTTTTTAAATCAGCCAACATCTGCTACTCAGAAATAATATATTTTCAGAATTTAGGCTTAGATATGAAGTGCTTGCTAGTTAGAAATGTGGAGGCAGAGCTACTAAAGAAGTTGAAAATATTTATACAAAAAAAAGAGTGAAAATTCACATCAACTATCCAAAAATGTGCAGACAAAAAAAATACTGGAAAAAAAGCTTTTCACTTTTTTTATTTAAATATCGGCCTCTTGGTCTTAACCAAAACTTCTGGTAATAAATAAAGGTGGAGCCGGTTAGATCTCTAAATATAATGAAATATGAATACTGTTTAGATATTTCAGCTACATATAATTCGTGTTGTAGTTTCTGACAACTACACCTTATTAGTATCCCCTAAAAAACAAATGTATCTGCTTTGCTTTTGGCTTAGAGGGTGTCATTGGGAGGTACTGGGCCAACACTGGGTCATTAAGACTGACACATGAAACACATAATAAAAAGCCCCCTTTGGTTCACAGGAACAGGACTCAGGGCATCTGCATGACTGGTGTAGTGAACAACCACACCTATAAAAAGTGTTATCAAGGACGTGGACAAAGGATTTAGGTGTCCTGGGAAAAATTTGGGGAAAAAAACATGATTCATGATAGATTATACAGCCCATATTGTCAAAAGATGGGTTTTAAGGACGAATACATAATGGGACACTAATAAAATTCACAAAAACATTGGTGTTTTGGTGTCTTCTATTTAAAGCTGACCTCTGGACAAAAAAAGTTACACATAGGTGATATATGAGAGTTGTTTTACTTCCAAAATTATTTCCAGCTCTTCTACATAGCATGGACGTATTTATCAGAGCATAAAACCTAATTTTCCCCATCTACATTTGGGTCCCTTCCTCTGCCTGTAACTGGACAGTTCCATCCCACCATATTAATGCATTGGGAGTCACAATGTCAGGTACTTACACATTTTTTATTAATAAAAATAATTTTGTGATAATTGGTCCAGGCTGAAATTTTGTCTTAGTGCAAATATTCTATTATATATTAGTATTATATATTTTTTGTTTGTTATTACTCTGCAACAATAACCACGCAATGTGGCTCAGTCAAAATGTTACCTAGTTGGTGAACTGCTATATGTTATGCAGTGATGTTTTAGAGATATATATATATATATATATATATATATAAAATGTAGTTTTCTATACTATTGTTTAGTAGCTACACCCCCACCCTATCAGAAAAAATAGCTCTTCATTCCTATTTATCTTAATCTTGTCTGGCTGTTACAGATAAAATCTGAGTATAATTCACATTTTAAATATAAAACAGTCTATGAAGATTTATCTAAGCAGTTATCTAGATTTGAAGTATGTATAATACAGAATGTGGACAACATGTCACTGGTAGGCTTTAGAAATCCACTAATGAAAAAGCCATCAAACCTCTAAGCCCAGGTACTTTACACTTGTGTGCTGAATACACAAAGCAAACAGCTGTACAACCACCAAATGGGTCTATTTATTTCTGCTGTTTAGAAAGTCTCAGCCCGCAGCGTACGCAAGCATTCATCCTAAATCCGGAAGCACACATTTCATTCAGCACTACAAATTAATTATGTTTCATCCATTCCCTAAATGATCCTTGGAAATGACTAGTCACCACTATAGAAATGTATTTTACTACAGAATAACAATAAGCTGCTGGATTTCATGCAGCCTAACAGTTTTTCAATGCTATTTAAACACAATTGCTCTTTCAGTTGTCTCATTTTTTAAAGTTTGGAAAGCCTCATAAATTGTAGCCATGGTTTGTAATTATGTTAGTGAGTGTTAAAAATTTTCTAGTATATATGATTCTCTGTGAATATGGTTTCACAAACTCTTTTCCAGTTACATAATGACAATTGTGTGTACTCGGATGATAATACGCTAGTCGTGTTTATGGAAACCGCAACCTACCTGATTCACATCCATGAATAAATTTACCTCTCATTCCAGGGAAAACTCGGAGTAACCCACCGATCGCAGGTACTGATGGCCTCAGAAATGAAGGCCGGCTTTATGTAACAAGTATTCAGGATCCCTCAGGAGCAATGATCCTTTTAACAAGTTATTTCATTCTCGTCCCTGGTGACCTTGGTACCCACAAGTAGCCTCTCACTAACTAACCTTCCATACTTTCTCTACGCCGTTTATGAGGCATGTAAGGTCAAGGGAAAGATGGTCAAGCTGAACCAAAAATATTTTCTAGGTATGTAAAGGGTTTTAATAAGGTTGTAGAAGGGAGCAATATCCAGTTAAACACATTACAGAAGAAGCTAATCTCAGATTAGGGAGAAAAAAAAAAAATATATATATATATATATACACAAAGTATTTAAAGTATAATTTTTTTTCTGAAAAAGTAGTAGACTTTTATTTGTGCTTTATAACAAATGATTGAAAATCACCTCAGATAAACATTGTTTAATCCAGACTGCTAGCTCTGGATTGCATAATACAGATGATACAAGATGTGATATCAGTGATGTGATTTATTAGTTACAATTGATGTCATTATTAACACCACTATCCAAAAGCTTTTTTTCCAGCCAGTACAGGGTTTTTTCCCCTTTCGAAAAAAGGGAATGATTCTGCTTGGATACGGTTTTACAAAATATAACAAAAATAAGATTTAGGAAAGTCTCTAGGGGACCAGAACTGGCCACATCATCAGAAAGTTGTGCTTGGATGACCTGTCTAAGCTACGAGCTATATTAGTTACCTAGGTAAGTCGCACGGGCCTTTTGCCAGTCAGTATTTTGTTTTTACATGCAGCATTGTGCAATAAAATCAAAGTCAAAGCAGCAAGTTGCTTCTGAAAGAATAGCAAAGTCGTAGATAATCCTACCTTACTCAGGCAAATCGAAACACCCGAGAGCCGCGTAACCAAGTACGGCGTGAAATTCCTTCCTATTATACGATTCACACTCCTCTCCACAAATAACGCTCATACTGTGCCAGCAATACACTCTCCCCGTGTTTACAATCCTCTCTTCCATCAAACCACAGAACCTTTAATGAAAGCGGCGCACAAGGACAGAAGGGGTCGTCACATGTCCTGTGGGATTGTTAACCTTACACACAATATCGCTTGATGTGTATGCCATATGTTCTCCGTCTCCTTCTGCTCCAGCTACTGACAGCCTCAGCTCGCTGGCCTTCCACAGTATGGAGAATGATTCCAGGCATGCTGGCTTCTCTCGTTATAATTGGATGTGTTAAATTCACAGCCAGCAAAGTAGCCGCTGCAGCCTTCCCTTCCCTTTCCATGTTGTGTTTTTCTATTTTTAAATACTGCCAAACACATCACAGTTTTCTCAATACAAACAAAGAAGAGAAGCAAGTGACAAATGGGGAGCAGACCGAACTCCCCAGCTGTTCCAGAATGAGAAGTCCCAGCAAACCACCTATATGTCCTGATAATGTTTCTGACATTTAAGAGGAGTAAATACAACACTATTCTGTACAAAACAACAATTTTACTCTTGTGTACAAGCAAATGTGCTATATGAGGTCAATTTTTTATTCTGAAGAAAACTGCTGGCTTTCCAAAATTCAGATCCAATGACATCAGCAACATCTTCAACCAGCGGAAAGAATGCAATCTGAGGATTTCCAAACCCAGTCAGTGTGGTTGATAACAAGACACCGATTAGTAAATTTCTTGCCAAGCAGAAACACAAAAACACTTGTTCACTGCAAACAACCACACATTCCAAGAAAGTAGTTATTTATGCCATAATTGCAAAATTAATACTTCCAAAAATCCAGGCCATCAATTAATAATTACAAAAATAAAACTGCATACTACCATGCTTCAATTTCATGCATTCTCTGCAATTATAAACATTTATTACCACTGTTAAAAAAACAGTTTTAGCATATTATCAAAAAGTCGCCTTAATCACACTGATTGTAAAACAGACACAAAGTTGGATCAAAACTGAACTCTAGGAAGATGCAGAAATTAAAGCTGCTTTATAATAATAAATATAATGTATTTATAATGCAAGCAGTATAAGTATCTGAATTTCATTTAGTAAAAGAATCTTTTAGGATCTTTCCAATGTACAACAGAGCTGAAGCTGGTAAACGAAGAAGCAGTATAGGGAGCCAATCAGTTGTCCTGCAGCACAGGTAGTATGAAGAAAAGTGCAGAGCAAAGTGAAAGGGAAATATATTTACCAGTCTTCTGTTTCTCCTTTTAGGCAAGGGGAGATACAAGGCCTGTTGGAGCACATAATAGTCAGGGGCAGGTATGGGTTATTGAGTATTCACTGACCAGGCCAATGAATCCATAGGCTAGAAAGATGATTTAGAAATCAAAACGATGTTGAATGTCTGGTCCTCTGTTGCATCTAGTGTTGTGATCACCTGGGTGGGTGGAAGTTACCAATGTTGTGGACACCTGGCTAGGCCCTGTCAATAAGCTTTAGGTTGATAGTCGGTTTTGGAAGATATTGTATTGGAAGCAGGAAAATAAGCAAACATAAGGATCTAAGGCGTAACTAACAAGGGCTGAATTGCGATGGTTAGACCACAGCAGGTTTTGTGGGGTGTTCCCATCATGCAGTAAATACCTAACAAAAAGTGTTCCAAGGAAGGACAAGTGGGGCTGAATGTCTGTCTGGTCTGGTCATACAGAACAGCTACTGTAGCAGAAATTGCCATAAAACACGCCATGCATTGCAGCTTGCAGACCAGCCTAAATACTCATGCTAACCCCTGTCTATCTCTGAAAATCCCTACAAAGGGTAAGGTGGTCTGGTTTGATAAATCATGGTATCCTCTAAATCATGAAGGTGGCTGTGTGCATCATTTATCTAGGTAAGAGGTGGCAGCAGCATTGTGAGAAGAAGTTGGTGATTATGTATTATGCTCCCTGGACCATTCACAATCTGAGCCCGATAAATCCCGGCATTAGAATATGCCCATGCTATCAGGGAAGAAAATAAATCCTGGATTGAAAGTAAATGTGGGGGTCAGTAAATTCAGGGAGTCAGCTGACCTAATTTTATGGGCAACATAACATGCTAAATCAACCCTCAGAAAATAACACCGCCCCCCACAGGCACCCCAGATCATAACTTTGGACCCCACTGGCACCCCGGACCATACCATTGGACCCCACTCACCCCAGATCATAACATTGGCCCCTATATGCACACCAGATCATACAACTGCCCCAGCAGACACCCCAGATTATAACATTGGCCCCTATAGGCACCCTAAATCACCAGTCTTCAACCGGTGGTCCGTGGTTCTGTCCCCCATATGGAAACAACCTGCCCACTTTTCCATTGCAGGCTCAGACCTGCTTGCTAAACATTCTGGGGGGACAGTAGAACACGTAGCCTGGGATAGGAGAGTGGGTGGGTTCTGGCATCATGATGACAACTCTGGGGGAAATTTCTTTACTATTGAGTGACGCATGGCTTTCCACGCATGCGTGGTCTGTGAGGTCCGAAATGTTGGCGACCATTGCCCCAGATCATAACACTGCCTCCACAGCCACCCCCAGATCATAACACTGCCCCCACAGCCACCCCCAGATCATAACACTGCCCCCCACAGGCAGCCCTAGATCATAACACTGCCCCAGCAGGAATCCCCCGATCAGCACACTGCCCCCACAACACAAGCTTTATTTTTGGCAGTATATATTTCAGTTTTAAGCCAAGAAAGGAAGCATGTGTGATAAGAAAAGAATGCCTCTTTATCTGCCGTAAAAAATGTGTATTTCCTATCATTTTCCTCATTACAAATTTTGCATGGTATTACAGGGCATTACATGCTGCTATTTTATATCACAGGGAAACATGGTACTCATTGTGCAAAATGTAATGTACACAGCACACACGATCATTGTATGACACAAGTTGAACATCCTGTGCACTTTAATGATAACATCGCCTGGTATCACAGCTGTCCCAAACTGCCTGGTCATGTAATTTCCATGAAACACAATTTCCTTGTTCCTTGTTCTGTGACACATCGTAAATTTTACCCAACTTGTTCTACACAACACCTCTGCAGACAAGCTCACAAATTGTTTGTCTACCATCTGCAGGACATACACAAACAGTTGTCATTTTCTCAATGACTTTTCAACCATTTTAAGGGAAGATGCAAGCAGTCTGATTCACCAAAGTAAATGAAAAAATTCAGGTATCAACAGTTGCATGTTGGAACTATATGTATGTATACAGCAAGGGCAAATCTACCAGATCATATACTGGTGTTCAATGTGTACAGCGTGCTTCTAGTTTACTAGGAACACTGAACAGCTAAATAGTGCAGTTTTTGTGCTTTCTGATCCGGGAAAGCGTGCTAAGGCAAATGTATGCCAACATTTTAGCTCAAATTAAAAAAGAAGAACTTTGAGACCAGCTAGCTAAACTCTGTGTTGCATTGATGAAAATAACTAAAGAAGCTTTAGAAATCAATGCCTGGTTCTCTGTTACATTTAGTTTTGTGAACCCCTGGCTACTGACATGACTATGGACTTTGCTATTTATGTTGGCGCTATATAAATAATGGATAATAATAATAGCTGATTTACAGGGGCCACGCAGACATTTAGGTGATACCTCAGTGAAAGCTTTATTTATAAGTGAGGAGCTATAGTGACACCCACCTAGGAATACATGTATGGTTTGGATATATCTCCTCTATGTAAACATGTCAGCGAGTGTCACTGAGAAAAACGTATGTGTCTGCTTCGAGATGTGGCAATGTAACTGGATATAACCCAGTCCAGGTCTCAATAACACTTTGCGCTGCCCCTTCTTAAACGCACCTCTGTGTAATTATGTGGTGTCTTGCTGTGCCCTGCGAAGGGGGTCTAGTTCACAACATTTGTATCTGCTGGGCACTCTGCCAGAGAGATTTCATCTTCCAAAGATATGTCATCAATCCAGGCAAGAAGCCAAGGATGTTCTATATGAGGAATCATGCAAGTTACGGGTTAACAGAAGACTTCTACCATTAGGATAATCCAAACCCCCTATCTTCTAACTACCAATAAATAAATCATCTTGTTAAATTGAACATATCTCTAGGAAATAATATAAATATTTTTTAAAAGTAGGTGCAGGTAGGTCCAGAACCTAACTTGTTCCAAGAGTTCAGGTAGACACCCTCCATGTACCCTGGAATGGGCATTAGCAGCTCCCTCTGCTCCAAATATGACTGAACACTGGCGGGATTAGGTGACCTTAGTTGGTAACAGTGATTCTAACCACGGGAAGCGCTCATTATCTCTTTTCCAGTTTGTTAAAAAGAAATTCAGTGTAACCTTGTTGATCCTTCTCTTCTGTCCATCAGACAAATCAAATGAGAAACAGCAGCAGTTTAGGGCCACAAGAGGGGGTTAGGTTACAGTGGATAAGCAGATGTCTCCCCAGCCATCATTATCCGGGAGACATGTGCTCATCTTAGGCCAGCTTTAGCAATCCATTGAAAAGTGGTACAAATATATATATATATCTGTGTGTGTGTGTATACTTCTGTCCATTACTAATCCTTATTAAGCCATGTGTAAGTAGACATAAACCTAGAGAGAAAATTATATGAAGAATCCTTCACATCCATATCCTATTTTTCAATATTAGATCCTCAATTAGCATGATGGCAGAATTGAGGTAGCATTCTGTACTGTAAATCATTTCCTCTTTAATTTCAGGATAAATACCAGTCAGCAAGAATATTATTTAACAAGTGAAATATAATTGCTACATTTTGTAAAGTCATCCCTGAAAGACATATTGCAATTAATCACCAGAGTTCAGTGCGGTGGATATAAAAGGAGTAAATATTTAGCATGTGCCTATCGATTAATACCATCATGTCCATATTCATACACAGGTTATTTCACAGTTTTATGAACTAAATTCTACCCAATGAGTGTAACCTGGAGGACCATTGCTTGGAAGATACACTGCATGCACAAGGAATGAATGGGTCTGTAAACAGTGCCATCTAGAGGATACTTGTCAGTATAACAGATTCGCTTAGCTTATAATTAAATAATAATGAAAATTTAAAATTTACAAATTTAGATTTACAACTGTGCCAATTATATCAATACTACAAACAGTTCATAGGTCAGTTGTAAAAATTATTTCTATAATGGTCAATGATAGGTAGGTAAAGTCACCTATTGTTTAAGTATCCACCCAGGGACTTCCTTAGGCAGTTCCTTAGCCCCCCCCCCAGCATCTATCTATATTATAAACTTTATAGTGGACTAACACCCATAATTATGGGTATTGTAATGTCACATGATAGGTCTATTTAAGTGTAAGAATATTATATGGAGATCCTTATGTATTATATCAGACTGACAGCTCAGACAAGGAGATTTTAATTTTATTTCAAGACAAGGCCACAATCCAATCTCTGAGACAAATAAAGGAAAGTACATTCCTCAAAGTATCCTCTGTACTTTGTATCTACAATCTGTTTACAATGTAATAAAAAGTACTGCTTGTTCTCCAAAAATCAAGTTTGGCCTTCATGTGAAATATCTGATGAAAATAAACTCAATTTATGTAGCTAAAATACATCTAACACTCTCTGATTTTTTTATTTTTTTAACATAATTTTACATAATTTAATTTTTTTTTTACATAAAACTATAACAAGATTAAATTGATCAGTCTGACAGATTTGTAGTTTCCATTATTATATAATATATATATATATATATATATATATATATATATATAATCCAACAGGAAGAGTGGGGTCATAGTAGGTGTATATTTCTGCAAACTTAGCTGAAACATAGCAATTGGTTATTGGTAAGAAAAAAAAAAAAGGCCACGGCTTATAGAAAAAAACTTACCTGCCTGATCACAATTTTTTTTTTTTTTTTTTACATTGCGGTTTTCCTGCGCCCCCCCCAATTGCAGCTCAGTATTTGTGAACCGATAGCCATTGTGAAGAAGTTTGTGAATGGAGACCGACCTCTTATTTTGAATTGAGCCAAATCTCTTATCAGTACTCCTGACGAAGCAGACATGTAGATCCGTGGACCGTGTCAAGCTTTTTCAATGATTTGAGACCCCAATGTAATCATGTAACATTGTTTGTATGGTTCTCATGATTCTTTTACCAAGAAGGTACAAAAGCATTGCTGGCATAGTGTTGTAATAATTGTCTCTTATACTTGTCTTTAAAAATCCCATTTTCATTATCTAATAGTTTTGGGATGTGAAAATTTCAAATATGAGGAGTAATAGTTGGGTTGTTGTATATGGATATCAGGCTGGTATGATGTAACTCCTGCTCATGCGCACCAGGGTTCATTGAGCCCCATCAGCATAACTTCTCACGTTTAGCTGCACATGCTTTCAAATAAAAATCTGCAAACAGGTATGTTTTTTATTGTATTTGTATCACATGTTTTTTGCAGAAAGGACATTGTCTGTCCCTTTTGTACTAAAAATCTTGTCTACTTCCAATTTTTCTTGCCAATAAATAGCTGATCAATCTAGGCTCATTGTGCTGTTTTTTATAACAAGCCTGTTATTCTCTAACATACTCATATATAATGTATGAGCAATGTGTAAGACCGTGGGTACACAGCAAACAACTACTTTTTTAGCTATGAGATGGCTAGCTTTTTGGGTCAATATAGTTGTATTCCAAGTTTATCCTGACTTTGATTCTGTAGCTGCTTGTGATGAATATACTTCATGACACCATCGTCTTGACCATACATAGTAAATTTCAGAAAGCCTAGAAGCTTCTCGCCGTTAGCGGACAGCTGCGTATTCCCATAAAGATTTTTCTACAGGAGATTTACAGTTCGTCCTTAGCACGTAAAGTGTTAAAAATGTCAGACTTTTAGTGTAACAACTGTGGTGATTGTCAGCAGACCTTCAAGTTGAAGTACAAGGTCTGCCTATAGCTGTGCAATGTGTCAATCTGCTCTGCAGGCCCCTGCGCTGACTGATCCACACTTGTGTCCTTGCTCCCGTTCAAACATTCATCCTAATATAAGTGGTCCGTATATGTCATGTGCGGGTGGCATGTGCATGCTATAGTGGTGATACAAACGTGTCAGGTGGCAATGACTAGACCCCCCTCCCAAAGCATTCCTCTGTTTTATGATACATGCCAGCACTGCAGTCATCATGCGGCTACTGTGTCTGCTTGCAGCTAAACCAGGGGCACTATGGGACCTTTTTATAAAGGGTAAAATTGCTGTATCACTGTTTAGTGTGGGACTAGAATTTGAGATAAAAATTACCAGTAAATATAACAATATAAGGCTGTGAGGAAATATTTATTAAGATAATTTAAAAAATCTGCTGTTAGTCTACCATAGACAATTGAAGTTTAATGTGCAGTAATGTGGCAGCCCCCGTGTTGTGACCCAACTCTTCAGTAGCCACCCAAGTACAGTCGGGTGGTGCACCCAGCTAAAAGGGACCGGGGAGAACACTGTAGGGTGAACTGAGAAAAGGTATTCAAGAACCATTATAGAGGAAGACTACAATTTATCAGTTACATAAAGGCAAAGATCCAACCTTTTGGATCAATGTGTTGAGGACCTCATTCCAAAATTGAAGCAAGGTGATGAGCTGGCGTCTGACAAACTAATCTACTGTTAGTCGGTATTGTTTATCATTAATTAGGTGCTTATCTCATTAGTCCCCCATTATCACACACACACACATATAATAAATAAATATATATAATTTACAGGCGTTATGGACAGCATTCCTTGGTGCAGATGCCATTTTTTAAAACCTCCCAATGCATGGCATAGGCAGCTTTTAAAGGCAAAGTATGTAAGTTTGTTTCTCTTCTTTTTTTCATGTATATTTAAGTTACTACTATATTTAACAATCTACAATAACTTATGGTACATAATATGGTAATAATGTTTATAATATAGTGCATGACCGACAAGCTCTGAGGCTGACTGCCCCTGAAATGCGTCACAATAGAGTTTTGCTAATACAAGTTGTTCATACATGGTATCAAATGGCTTTATTTTTACTATTTCCGGCACACCCTTTTCAGTAGTAATATGCTACATGAGCAGCGGCTATGTATTTTAACATGTATAATTGTATAGGTTTCCTTAGTTTATTTCATAGCGGAATCTGACAAAGTTTGTAAGTTAATACAGCCTTATTAGTCCTACAGTTTAACTCGCTGGGGTGGCGCCACAGAAACAATTTGTATGTTATTTAACGAGGCAAGAGTTTGGAACAATACTTATTTTTATGATACTTATGGTTGATATTTAACTAACACCTAAGTAATAAGAATATAATTTTTCCCCTTTTAATATATTGAAAAAATCATTTTTCAAGGGGAGCACCTTCTTTTTCACATGTGTAATGTATCTTTATTGAAAACAGCATGCGCTATTTTCCCATGATGATCCTAAATGTTTGACATTGAGTCAACACATAATTTTTTTTGTATTGGATAGTGTTTCCTGGCCAAAAAGTAATCAACAAAATAGCATCCTCTTACAAATATAACACAGGGATGGGGAGTAAGTTCACACCTGGTGAGCCACAGACTTTTCCTTTTGTTAATGACTTTCTCAAAGGGAGATAAAAAGAATAAACTGTGAGGTAATTCTGTGAGAACAAACACCAAAATGTGTACTTGTATGGACACTGAAATCCCTGAGCACCCAAGGGTTCCTAGTAAGCAGATGATTTTAGCAAAATAAATTTCCAATATACCTAGTAATGTTTTTACAAAAAAAAAAAAGCACCATAGTGGATAAATCTCCAGGTCTAAGCACATTAGGAGAAGGGTAACTTTGCCACTCTATAAGGTATACTATATACATACTGGTATATTTAAGAAAAGTCTTTTGAAGATTTTGTGGATGGATCATTGCTGGTAAGATTGGTGTGTGTATGTGGGGGGGGGGTCTTTAGTAAAAAGGTGATAAGTGTACTTTAAGGCTCATTAGTTTCACATATACATGACACGCTCAGTGTTTGATCTATCTATCTATCTATTAATTGATCTATCTATCTATCTATCTATCTATCTATCTATTCTGCTTTGCCAAGAATGAAAGAGAACCATTCGACTTTTGCAGATGTTTCTCCAACTACTGTTCTCAAATATTTGCTGCTACCAAGTTTTTATCTGCAGACAAAACTGAGAGCATTTATATGAGGAAAACAATCATTAGTCAGATGCCAATCAGAAGTGATACAATTTTATTTAAAGCAATAAAAGCAAATACCGGAGACACACATTTATCAGTTTAATTGACTGGCACAAATATTAACAGCACCAACAATCTCTTCCCTGAAATACAAACACATTGTTGTGTTGACAGTTATCATATACTGTATATGACTGAACAAATCATTAAAAAAAATCTCACAACCTGGTCAGATCCTCAGATACAAAAAAAAATAAATCACTTTCTAGTATAATACATGCCATATCCAGTCCTTAATTTCCTGAACATTTCAGAAATTTGAGTAAAGCTCAGTTCCGGATCACAATATGGCATCTGAATAACAAAAAGCTATTAAAAATCAAAGCTCAAAAACACCAGCAGAGAAGTACTGTATGTATCATGAAAACCAAAATCTAAACCTCACACACCAAAACTATCAATGTCATGTCTGTTTAATAAAGTACAGCCACACAGAATGAATCACCCAAATATTGCCTGTCACATCTTCTAAATTCTTCTATTACATCAATCTATCAAGTGCTAGTTTGCGTTATGTTCTGACCGCAGATTAAATAGAATAGTAAGAAACAAAAAGCATTTCCTCCTCCTAGCTGTTTGGCCACTCAGTTATAACTGTACAAAATACAATGGAAATATTTCAGCTGTGATCATTACCTGGAAGGTCTGGTTATGCCATGTGCATCCATTTCTTCATCCAGAAATCCATGCACGGGAGAGGATAGAAAGATTTGGATCACTTTCTCAGATATGCTGGTCTGATGATGGGCATCACTAATCCAGAAGGTTTTGCTCTGACCACAACTCTAGCAGCTGTTTTGTGAGCCCCCTTGAAACTTCCTTATCAGCCTAAATTCCATTCACACCTTCACTTCCTCCTCCTCCGTGCACTGTGACATGTTTCACACTATGGGACACATCTCCAGGATGAGCCAGTTACAGACAGGATGTGTTCATATTGGTGCAATGCTTTACATCTGAAGGGATGAGTTATTGTGAATGATGGTAGTAATGTGTATGTGTGAAAAGAAATCCTTAAAATACAAGGGACATCGGAACATGGATAATGGAGAATGGTGTATAAGGCTTATGACACACAAGCAATCCAGACATTGAAAACAACTTGCAAGCAACACAATAACTAACAGACTACTTAACCTTTTCATTGAAAGAGGAAGAAAAAGCAAAATCAAAATTATATTCGTTTACTCATCTTGTCATATAATCACAGATTTTTCAACTGAACACAAATATAGTTATAGTGTATATACAACCAAACACAAATGGATAATTAACTGGGTATCCAAGATATTTGATTATACAGTACTTAAACATAAATATGTCTCGTTTTCCGATGCGTTTCCCACTCTGGCTTCTTCAGGGGATTTTTGAGACTCAAATTGTGTACTGGGATGATGATGATGAGAGAGATTATATTGTCCCAAATGTGGCTAAATTGTACTGACCTTGGTAGCAATCCTATTTATTGTATTTGAGAATATAAATTTAAGAGTTTTCACGTTTTCTCTCAGATATTCTTATTAGAATCAGAGAAGTCCAAAGCCAGGGTTTTTAGATTATTAAATATGTAGATAGACAATTAGTTGGTGTTTTTTTTTTTTTTTTGCAGTGAAAGGTTTATTATCTGTGTTTGAGCACTGGTATGGTTGAAATGGCAAATGTAAAGAAGCCAGCTCAGGTACAGCCCTGTATATACATAATTAGGTTTTTCAACTGAATATTACGCCTTCCCCTTCCCTCTCCTGTTTCCTTAGATCATACTTAACCTTTTCCTATTAAGTCTGCAGGGGGTCTAGAAATATATTGGGGTTTTTTGTTGTTTTTAACAAATGAGATTCGGAAGTATTTGAGGTCAGCAAAAGAGCAATTAGGAAGCAGTTCCTTAGCTGGGGTATTCTATGGCTGAAGTGTTTCCAGTGGAAAAAATCGCTTACCTGACAGTCCGAAAGTTGTCATTGTGTACATTAGGTTAGAACATAAAGTTAACCATCTGATTAGCAGTTTAAATCTCTCAACCTGAGCAGCTTCACATTGGGGGAAGGAAGGATGGATTATCAGAATCCAAAGTTTTAGAAAGTTCTATAGAGTCAAAGAATATTTGTAAGCCTATAGAAAGGTGTTGGGAAGAATAGCACTGCAGGGTGCTTATAAAGCAGTGGGAGTGAGGTTGGGGGGTGGTGGGTTGTTTTTTAATGACAAGGTGACAGGTGCACTTTAAAGCTGCGTACACACTTCCAATTTTTATTGTTGGAAATGAACGACGAACGATCGATTGGTCAAAAATCGTTCGTAAAAAAAGTAACCAACGACGCCGACGAACGAGAATAGTCGCTGGAAATGAACGACCGGACCGGCGGATCGGATTGGACGACGATCGTTTACCATCTATCGTGTGTACGGTCGTTCATTGATCGTCCATGGTCTGAGCATGCGTGATGAACGAACGTTCGTTCACTTCCTGTCGTGCACGTCACTTCCTGTATCGCTCAAACAATCGCATCTATTGTGTGTACAAAATCTGCGAACGATCGTGTCGTTATCTGCATGTACAGGATCGGTGCTATACGATCGTTCGCCGATATCGTGCAGGATCGTTCGTCGTTCGTTTACCAACGATAATTATTGGAAGTGTGTACGTAGCTTAAGGCTCATTACTCCCAAGTATACATAAGGAAACACAACAATTATACCAGGCATTGCCTGATCATATTGTACAATCTGCAGATGTTTGGTCAGAAATTCTTCTCAGATATCTACTACTACCAAGGTTCTATTTTCCCAGGACAATGAGAAAACCCTAGGAAAACAATTATGTGTCAAATATCAATCAGAGGTGCTACAACTTTTGTGATTTACCCGGATACTGGTGGAAACCATTATCTTGTCAATTGCACATGTAACAGCAATAACAATCTCTCACCATTTTGCTGATCTTGTATTCAGCGTCTTGTATTGCCTTGTGTAAATCTGACTGAACTGAAAATCACAGCCTGGTGAAATCCTCATACACAATCTAATACAAAATACTCCTCTGATACATGCTGTATCCAAATCGTCCATTTCTAAATGTTTCAGAAATAAAATGTTTCAGAATAAAGCTCATCTACAGTTCACATTTATCATCTCTGATGTTGTATCTAAATAACAAAAGGCTGAAAATTGAGAACAAAACTTCAGTGCCACATATAAATATATTCTTGTTCTAAACTTGACTTCATTTTTAGGATCAGTTGTTGCTTTTCCTGATTAAAATTGCATCCTGAATGTTAAGATTCCATGTACTCGATCTGTCCTCTCTACACTATTGTGTTTGGAGTAATGTTGCACACAGGGAATATATGCAGTCCCAGCACTACACACATTGACCAGCAGAGGGGGCCATTATTCAATCCTTGTATTTGTGTTCACAATGGGTCTTGGTTACTAAAGGAAGAACATCTTCCTTTGTCTGCAGCAAATAATTCTTTCTTCACTTGCATATATTTGGTCTACTTGGTGTATTGTGTTTGGCAAAATTCTTTACTTGAGTTTATAAATATCAATTATTCATATGCAGTTCACAAGCTGATATAAAAGTGCTATAAATGGAGAAGCTACAAGTAAAAGTAATCTGTGAGACAGTAGTGCTATCCATCACATCTTGCAGCTGTGCTAAAAGTATAAAATTCTACACAATGTACCTTTAACCCTCCATTATTTTCCCTGCAGGTGTGTTTGGATCAGTTCTCAGCTTCATTGTGCTGGACTATCTTTTCCTCCCACCGCAGATAGATGTGATTCCTTAGGCCTAGTTTACACAAAAGTTTCCTCAAAGGTAAAATTCTGCATTTAATTGCCCTACTGTGAAATGTCCATTGCCTATAATGTGCCAGTACAGGCTGGAAGTGTTTTTAAGCATTGCATCCTTGGGCGGCAAAGAGAACTCAGCATGTTGTGTTTAAAACTCTTGTAAATCTGTCCACTGAAAACAATAAATGTCTTTATGGATGTGTTTTGGGGTGTTTATGGACTTTTCCCCTCTCTTCTTTTTCTCTTTACCATTCACTCTACTATATTGCCTTGCTCAATCTGATGAGGCTGGACATCCTCCAGCCAGGAAACGTCTTGCTGCAGCTTCTGATGCACCTTGTTGAAGCTTCCAGTGTACAGGTCATAGTAAGCAATTTCAGTCCAGGGGAGGAACCCATACAATTGTTCAGGGGGAAGGCCGGAAAGCAGATTGAATAATTGGTGGGCAGATTAGGGTCTGTTTTTGCCCATTTAAAATACTCAGTCTTTCTAATGAAAAGTCTGTGGGTGAAAACATTGCTAAATGCTGCTAAAGTACAGCAAATCTAAACCGAACCTTTAGCTTAAAATCACTGTCAAATGTTTTTATTTCATGTCCTGCAGATATTCCTTTACTATTTACCCCGACACCAACAGCAACCAGTACAGAGGCAACTTTCCCCGGAAGGGACAGAGACAGTAATAAAAACCTGACAGGGGTTCTAATCCTTCCCCACTGTAAAAATATGAAAGGTGTTAGATATAAATTTATAAAGCTAATATACATAGGGCTGTTTCAGGCACAGTGAGTATATTTTATAGGCTGCTGATATAAGCATAATAGGCATTTGTGAATGTTAGCACTCTGTTATTGAGCATAACGAGCCTTGGGAACTTTGTATAACACGAAGAGCCCCTGCTGTGCATAGTTGTTGTATGATGATGAATACCAATAAAAAATAAGACTTCTTACTAACTTTTCATACAGCGTCACAAGAAATGGAGAGGAAACTCAATATCACAGAGTGCTGTAAGGATATAAACAGGGTTAAATTGTACTTCCCCATCGATCGCTATATGCCTGTGTGCCAAGTGTTAGATTATCATGGCTAGCAAGTGGAAGTGGGCTATAAAAATGCGATATTATCAAATGACTGCAATTCCCAGAGGACGCTGGAAGATTTTAACTGCAAAACACTTCTGTGGATCTGATTACCAACAAGATATGTAACCGCAGATCCAAACAATTCCATATTCAGGGTTTGTAGCCACGGGATCATGTGGTTTATATACAAATTTCTTTTTAATGCATGAAAACGTTAGAAGACTTCACTTAAATGTCCACTGAAGTATCTGAAGTACGGTCGGTATTATCTACAGAAGATTTGGGGTTTTATTTAAATCCTCAGCAAGGATTGGATCACAATGAAAAGAAATTATATATTATTCTTAGCTACACTCAGACATCTTGTATCCATTTTCTTTTAAAAGTTTAATCTAAATTTTCATTTAAATCTGGAATTGTTTTTTTCAATACAGAAATAACTTTTATTTTATTGTTTCTTGTGTTATTGTGATTTACCCTCTCTAACTGTCCTAAAGATTATCAAAGGATCATACAACAATTTGAATTGTCACTAGAAACAGGGACGGAGGTAAGATCTTCCAGTGGGCACCCATATTCTGATAACAAGTACGTTAAAGAGATTCCCTCTCGTTTCCTGTTTTGTGTACAATGGGCCACAGATTGAATAACCTTGATAAGGTAAATGTGCTGTTGAAAAAATGCTCTTGGCAGAAGATTTAGTCAAAGTGTGACCTTTTTACAAATTGTTTTTGGATTTGCAAAAGAATTAGGACTATGTACAAATTGTTTATAGAACACAACATTGTACTTTACAATTCTAGATATCAGGGCAAGTAAATTATAAAATGTTTCGAGTAATAACAAATCACTCTGACATGTGTAATATTAATAATAATATATAATTACATCTCAGGGGCACGCTGTCTTTACGTATTAGTAATGGAGAAGCTGTGATTGGCTGTCACAAGTCACAAGCCCTGGAATATGACAATATTAATCTGTCACATCAATATATTAAATACATTCTGAATAAAAAGATCCCATTCTACCAATACTAGAAAGGACTGTTTAGAATGTTGGTGATCTTTCAAACACCTAGAAATCTAAATAAATGACATTGGCACCAGGACTGAATAGGGCTTTCTCCGATTAGAAGAAATAAATATATTCTAATTGTTTGAAACTTATGGTCCTTGGTCTGATGAAACAGGGAGATTCTGTGAAATAAATCACCATTTTGGAGACAGAATGTTATTAAATATTTGTGGTTGTTTTGCTGTATCAGTAAATACCATTAAAGTTTTAAAATGAAATTCGATATTCACAGTTTTATTATGATGCACACTTGTTTTTGATGTGATATTTAATACATTATGGTTTTTAACTATATATAATTGTGGTATATATGTATATGTCAAAGAAAGCCCCATTCAGTCCTGGTGCCAATGTAATTTGTTTGTAGGGGGTATACCACAGTAATTTTATTAGAAGGGTTGCCTTTATCCCAGGCACCACATTTTTTATAACACCTAGAAATCTAGTTCATCTAACATTACTTCTCCATGAAGACATATTTCCTCCATGGATATGACAGAGGTTCAGACCTGGGAATCCAAAAAAGGAGCCTCTGAGAGATCAAAGAAACTATTAGGGGATTTAACTCTCCAGCTTCTAACAAATATCAGTTTTTAAAAGAATGACCCTTTACCAGTATTTTGTTCGGTGTTACATACCAGTTTTACTTTCTGAATATACATTTGTGTTATTGTTGAACATTCTGTATTTTATCACCGATACGTTTTCGCTTCAACAAAAAGCCGTCTGTGTAGGGAGCCAAGGTTACATTCAGATCTCTGAGTTGGATACAAAGTGCATTCCTCTTAAGTATCAATGTGTGAGCACTGCACATGTACATCTGTTTGGTTACAATCTTGTCATTAAGTACTGATGGTTTTATGTAAAATGTTTCATGAAAATAAAAATTGCTTTCTTTCAATAACTCCACTAAAATCTCTCTCTGGAATAAAACTGAATATTCCCAACAATGATATAAAAAATATACAAATGTTATAGAAACATTGGAATTAAAACAATGTCTCTGGAGGACAGGGAAGGCAAAGCTGTTACAGTATATATGTAAAGAGAAATCACTTACAAGTGTAATGTCTTTATTTTTCAGAGATATTCTTTAAGAGTGCTGATCTTATGACACGGAATTAGGCATTTAACTTGCACTTAGCTACTTAATACAGCTGATTGACCTTTTCACTTTTAGGGTCCTGTGATACAAATTGAGGGTTAACACAACACTTCCAATGTTACCAGAACTGAAATTCAACCTTCTGGCAGTGCACACGGGAGATCTGCCATTTAGGGTCCCAGACATATAAAACTCACAAGCTTCCGACCGCTTGGCCTGTACTACAGAGCGACAGACAGTATAGTATGAAAGGAACACCACGGCTGTTAGTCAGATTGGTCTCTTTCCATCCAAGTCACACACTAAGTTAGGCTGGTAATGCATGGCATGATGGCTTGTGATACAGTGCCTGGAAATACCCACAATTGTATATAAAATACAAATATGAAATGTGTTTTATATATGGTTGTAGATTGCAATAGTTAGAAATGGAAGTTTCTGTTTTTTGTCCTTCATATATAGAATTTCCGTTAGCAGAGCTGTGGTCACTAGGAAAATCATTTGATAGCCAAGTTATTTATTGTATGACCTGCGCGTGAGCAGAGGTGTGAAATTAGGAGACCCAGACAAGCCAGGCCGTCTCTCTGGCCACACTAAGGACACCGACTTAAAGGTCTGATGGAGCAAATGAGACTGTGAATTCCCTGTCATCAACAAGCTATATGACCTTTCCCAAACATCAAGGTGCTGCTGGCAATACCAAAGCATCTATATTGTATATAAGACTAGAATCAGGACTGCAGACTTCCAGCCTCTGCCTCAAAACAACTAACGGCATCTGAAGTATAACACTCGGCATTTGGTGTAAGAAAAAAAGGATTGTGTTTTTGTAACGAATCGACCTTGAGCCTGTTACAATAATATATGTTATTTTATGTATTAATGGGCTGCCAATGCACCAACGTAAACTAAACTCAACCTGTAAAAAAGGAAGATGAATATTTACCTTTCAAGCAAGCTGTGTCATAAAACTCTGCTTGAAGATCTTTGGCTATTGCAGAATTCCCATACTGCCAGTTTTGTCAAATACTTACTCCCCTGCTGTGCACAATGGTTTATTCTAAGGGCCCTGTAGTGATATACAGGCCAGTGGGAGCAATCACAGCATGCAGGGGAGAGAAGATATTTAACACAATTAAAAGTGTCTTAATACCTGCAGCACACAGCTGAGTTTAAAGACACCGGAAAGGTCAGTAAGATCTTTTTTTTTTTTTTTAGAAAGGATTTGCTTTTATTGATGGGGTCACTTTGAATGATTTAGAAGCCTTTTAGAAAAGCAGCATCATTTACTTCAATAAAAGGTATAAGAATCTCAAATGTAACGTTTTATGATATTTTAACATAAAAAATAAGTATACTTTTTAAATATGTATATATTATCAGAATATTGGTATACGCCTTTGTACGATATTAGGGGGTTGTGATGACACTATAGAGTAACTGCACTGGAACCTGTGAATTTCCTATCCTGAACTTCAAATCCTGCTACAGAGAATTGTGTAGTATTATAGTAAAAGTGTAGAACTGTGTCTGGAGTAACAAAATTCTCTTCCATTGTTATTAAGGAGAAAAAGGTTTGTCATAATTAGAATGTCTGAAAAGCTCCAGTAGCCATGTCTAAACAGATCAGAGCTGATCCGGGCATTCCCTGCAGAAACTGAATAATCTGATCCAGCTACACATGAATTAAAAAGAAAGTAAAATAGATACAAAAAAACTACTACTTCTCATTAATTCCCAGGTTACAACAAACAGGCTCACTTTCTGGACTACATCTGAATGATGTCATGCAAGTATGTGTATGTCATTTAAAATATCTGCTATTGGAAACGGGTGAAAAATGAGATAATCATGCCAAGTTGTGTCTTTGGCAGGTCAGTTTAGACTTATTTTTAGGATAAACCAACAATATGCACTCAATGTGACACTAGTGAATTTTTTTTTCCTTAAAGATTACATTACACAGTTAAAAAAAAAAAAAAAAAGTTTTAGCAATATATAAATTCTAAACTAATTTTGGTATTCTATGAATGAGCAAGTAAGAAATGTAAAATAAAAATAGTAATAAATGTTGCAATATATACAAGGGCTGAGCTGCAAAGTGTCCTACGATGATAAGAATGATCTCTGTGCTATTCTATTGAACAACTTGTACCTTATGGTGCCAAATATTTACTACAAATCCCTCACTTAATTAGTTTGATGACATTGTGGCAGATTTTTGAGGCCATATTAGTAATTTGTCCTACAGAGGGCGCACTTCTGTTGTTCTACTCTCATAGGCAGCCTGCAGACACAGCACTTTCACATCTGTCATTAGGAACAAGCTGTGACTGTCAATCTTTCACCCTTCACAGAATCCCCTGAGTGTGAGCGATCCGCCGGCTCTACTGACTATGCACACGACACACAGCTATAAACTAAACATTTATTGGGGTTTATTTAAAGTTGTACAGGCTGCAGCAATGCAGAGCAGCTGCAAAGAGGGGCCCCAACATGATATGCAACAGTAGGTGATTGTTGGTGCTCGGCTCGTCCTTCTACAATACATCCAGCTTTTCTAAAGACGGTCGGGGTTCCATTTACTTCTCAACTATGTGAGACACCTGCTGAAATAAACTAAAAATCCCAGCATACCCTGCAAACACTCACAAATCATTTATTCACTTTAAAGTAAACAATGAATTTGATCATTTTTGTCATGAAGTGCAAGATAGAGCAGCTGCTGATGAGTAAAGCCTTAACCTTAAATCAATACACTAAAAATCTCATATAAGTTTTAACATGGTAATGAAAATGTAAAAGTAATTGTGAAAACAATATATAAAAGTTAAATACAGTAAAGGATAAAGACTAACATGTTAATACAAATGTAGTAAAATACAATTGTTGCTCTATATCGGATAGGATCGTACTTCGAGTTATAACCATGAGTCATGCTTCCCTAAGACAAGAAGTGTTTTGCTTGCAGGATCAACAGGTGAAAAAACACAAACAAAAATCAAAGAAAAAAGCCTCAGAAAACAAAACTAATGCTGGTAGAGATCTAAGGACTAGTAACTATTTTTGGGTTAACTTTGTGATCATTTTGGATCAATATTTTTTTTTAACTTCAGTCTTTAGTAAAATTATACCTAAATGGCCCTTATTCATTAAAATGTTTTGACATATGACCTACCTGACCTGAGGTGGGTTTTTTCTCCTGGTGTCCATGTCACTGTCTGTATCGGTGAATACTTCCTACTGGCTCTCCATTGGAGGAGACCTCTCGAGAACCAGAAGAAAACTTCAGCCAGAGCTGGAATGCTATCAGACTCTTGAACCCAGAAATTGCAATGGCATAGGAAGTGAACTGTGGACTTATTATAGGAAAATATAAAAAAGGGGTATTAAAAAACCCACATAAAAAACACTGCGTGAATGATGGGTCTGGAAAGCTAGAGTCGGAGTGGATAGGTTTTATCCAGGGATAAGCTTTCAACTCAGTCGGCTCTGAACCCAGATCAATCACTGCATGTAGCCAAACATTAGGCTTCACGTTCTAACCATTGCAGTACATAAATGTCACTACAAAAAATAAATGCCTTGAGGACCACCCATCACTGGAGAAGATCCAAAGAGGGAGAAAAACAGCCTAAAGACATCTGGAAATATTAAATAAAAAAACTAAAATCCAAGCAAGGGAAAGGGGATCTAGGGAGCCGGGGAGGTCAGGAGCTGGGCTTTAAAGATACATTTATTGCAAAAACAATAAGTTCCTCCTATGTAATGTTAGCTCACATCTACAATAACAGAATGGTAAACTGGTTTGCTTTATATCATTAATGATAACATTTATTGAAAATACATCGAGAAAATAACTTCAAGTGAACAAAGCCCTGGTAAAAGCAGGTGCTCAGGCTCAACAGAGTGTGAACTATTCTTCACCCATTGCATTAAATCTGAATAAAATGACTTTGCTATATGAATAACTGACGAATAAGTCAGCCAGGTGTCTTCACATCTGCTGCTTATGTAAGAGAAATGTAGAACTGAAACATCAGGAGTGAAAACCAGCGATGATAAAACGTCTGTTCTGTGGAATGTGGAATAAGAACATTTCATGCAAACCTATCACGGGTCAATGTCAGCATTACAAAATCCCAATTTTGTCACTTAATAAAAAAAAAAAGGCCATACTTTTCTATGATGAAACCACTGCTAGCCTCAAGATGCTTCATGTGACCCTAAGCCTGCATCACATAGCAGGAGGATACCAGAAGTATGGTGTGTTTCATGTCATTAGAGACTACAGAGTGTTTCTTGTTTTAAATCAGTCAGACTCTGTGTGGGATGCTGGTAGTTAATTAAGAGGGTCACCAAGGCACTTCCACTGTGCATAACTACTAAACAGGAAGAAGAGGCTGCACATGTGAACAACCAAAAACCAGTTGCAACAACCATGTGTATGATACTATATACTGCTGTTCATCTTATCCTCTCGCCTAATCATTAAAAACAATTATTTTAGGCCTTGATAAAGAGGAGGCTCTTCCAAAATATCATATGAGAAGAAAATTACAGCCTATTATTTGCTGGTCATGTCTCATGGTTTTATTTTAATGCAAATTGGAATCATGCTTACAGCTTAACTGCAGGCAGATATAAAAAGCACAAATTAAGGCAGCTCAGAAATCAACACTACATGATTTAATTTATTAATTGCAAGTATTACAAATATCAACCTTTAACTGTCTGAGTGTCGAGGTAAAAGCACCTTAATGTATTAGGGTGTATGATGAGATATCGGTCATGCCTAAACTATGATATCTCCCAAAAACTGCTTTTACATTTGGTGTTGTTAAAGTAACGCAGCTGTATTTTGTACTATGCCTGAGCCACAGATCTCAAACTGTTTTAAAGAAAGAAGGCATGGCGGTGAAATACAAAACCAATGAGTAACTCAAATATTTTCCTTTTTTTAATGTCCTTGGACCACGGGGGTTCCAAGCAGTTGTTGGGCAGAACGTTTGGGTGACTGATTTACATTTAGTCTTATTTCTTATTCAAAGTTTATCTTTCGCTGAGTAAGAACTGTTCCTTGTCCTTGTCAATGATAAGTCATTCCACCTCAGGGTTTGACTTACACATTTTTGGCATAGGACTGACAGCAGTGCGGTGACAGATTCCACAGAACCCAAAGTCTGTGAAGTGTATAAAAACAGACCGCCCAATCCTGGATATAGAGGGTGAGGGAATTCTGGAGAAAAAGCTTTGTCACGTCTGACACGTCTTAGATTAGAAGAAAGAATCCATGATCTATCGGGGTAGATTGTACAGACACAGGCTGATCTTTAAAAGCCAAGCTGTCCCCATATTTAGGAAGAATGGGTTACAAGAATACTTGTTTGTCCAAAAAGATCATAAAGGTAATTCTGGTAATCAGTATTCATAATCATATTGTAATCAGTAAGTAATCATATTGTTTAGCCTTAATTAGAAGTATTACCTTCAGAAATGTACTTTTCAAATTCAAAAATGAATTATAAAGCTAAAAAGGCCATTAGATTGAACCCCTCATGACTTTCTGATGATTATTATTAAATTTCATAAATAAAAATATTTAAAGGAAAAGTGTAGAAAATGTTAATGACTCAAAACATCCAGTGGATTTAAGAGTATGTGATCTATAAAACAGATCGCAGGACTGCATTGAGCAGAGTGGATTATAGAATATATCGTTCATCTCTTCTATTTGCTAGACTCCTTTCCTATTCTGCCTTACAAAAACAAACCAGTTGGAAAGTAGGTATAGAGCTTTTAAATGTTAAAAAAAAACATTTATCTATTTTGTTTTTTATACATAAGTGCGAAAGGATCGATAACAAGCTGCAGTTTTAAGTTTTACTTCAGATTTCCCCCTCCTATTTTGTGCTGCTTTCCCCACTTCCTAGATTGTAAGCTCTTCTGGGCAGGGTCCTCTTCTCCTCCTGTGTCACTGTCGGGATCTGTCTGTCATTTGAAACCCCTATTTATTGTAAAGCGCTACGTAGTATGTTGGCACTATATAAATACTGTTTATTAATAATAAAATTATTACTAGATTGTAAGCTCTTCGGGGCAGGGTTCTCTCCTCCTGTATCACTGTCTGTATTAGTCTGTCATTTGCAATCCCTATTTAATGTACAGCGCTGCGTAATATGTTGGCGCTATATAAATCCTGTTTATTATTAATAATAATAATAATAATACTGGACATGACAATGAACTTTGTAAAGCACTATGCTGACACTATATAAATACTGTGTAATAATAATAGGAAACTGCAGAAGTCCTGCAGACATTACTCTCCTACCTTTATTTAGCACACAAAATTACATTTCTGTATATAAACTGCAAAGACTTGTATGGCAAATGCTGTAAAGTAGAGATTTCTACTAAATGCTAGGGCTAGGGCTAAAACACTTGTCTCTAACTGGAACCTGTTACTTGTTGTGTAGAAATCAGACAAACCGGAAGCTTTAGAGACTGACGTGCCAAAGCGAAATGCCATCTCTAGCCCAAATCTAATGTGCACCATGTGTTTCACGCTTTGAGTGTCAATTTTTCAGGGAAATCTTATAAGCGATAATACATAAAGTCTTCTCTGGAATGCTGTGTTCCTGCCATGATGGGCCCTGTGATTTGTCTCTTCTTTGACTTTTTTACATCACTTTCTCACCTCAACCACACCTAAAATTTAACAAAGTTCTAATAGTAGTCAGGTTGGTATGTAAATGCAAACAGTGTATTATAAACCAAGTGGTGGGGAGAATATTTTGTTTCCTCTCATCTCTGGATTCAGCTGGTGGACAAGTGAATCATGTGTGATCATGTACACACAAAGTAGGAAAAATAGTAGATGAAAGCCTACATTTCCCAGCATCCCTGCAATTCCGTGGAAACTTTGTATGTACATCGACCTTGTAGTCACAGAAACAGGTGACAAACGTTTGTGTGACCTCAATCTGTTATCAGGAAACTAAAAGGCACAAGAGCTTTAATTCTGTATGAGCACAGATACAGGCAAGCAAACTACACAATAGGAAGGGGGGTTTGAAAAATTAATTTTCACAGGTAATAATTACAATTTACACTAATTGAAGCGATTGCTTTGAGAAGTTGCCTTGTTCAATTTTAGTTGTAGTTGGGCTTTAAAGTGAAGAAAAAATATCTGTCTTCCATCTGATACTAGAAAAGCTAATTTACAGGTTAACATTGCAAACATTTGTAGCATACCATATTGCAGAATCTGATCGTATTTTGCCAATGGCTTCTAAGTGGACAGTAGACAGTATGCGTTTGATGAATGAATACACCTGCTGTCTGGGTCTGTTCTTTGGGAATAATATCTGAATATGGACACCCATAATAAAAATATTTTTTTTGTATGCATATGTGATTTTTGTTTTCATATTAAAAGCATACATATTAACCACCCGGACGGTTAGCCCTACCTTGGTTTGGGGTAAGAAAACTTGTTGAAAGTGTTTACCCCGAACTAGGTGCTGTGTAGCTAAAAATATAAACAAGCGTTATATTGCAATCCGATTGTCATACAACATTGTATGACAATCGGATTACAACTGAAAAAAAATACATACCTTGTCCCCGCAGCTCCTCCGGAGACGTCTTCTCT
>NC_092867.1:3243091-3302911 GCF_032062135.1 Pyxicephalus adspersus | reverse complement strand
TTATGCATTCTTGTTTAAGCTGATTTTTGTGTTTTTTATTTAGTTTTTTTAAAAGTAATTTTTTTTTTTTTTTTACATGATTGTGCATTTCAAACTTTTTTTATATTCATGATATCTACTAGACCCTGTTCGGACATATTTCTGTAAGTTACAGGTCTACAATTTAAAAAAAAAACGCCCAGGTGGTTAATAATGGTTCCATATACTTTCCTGCTAATATGCATTCTTTTTGTGAGAAAGCATACTTTACAAAATATCAAAATTACAGCACACACTAACCTCATCCTCAAATCTGAGCCAAACAAAGCAGCATACAAAGATGAGACAATCGCCAGCACGTCTTTGTCTTTGATACGGCTGCCAAATAACCTAACAAAATAAACGTGGTACAAGTGTGCACATCTGCATTGGACAGCTCTTGGCAGACATTCAGTAGAGAAAAAATAAAGATCAGCCATCAGGAATCCAATCCGGACTGTGCACTACTCCCACAGAGGAGACCCAGGAAGATACCTGTCATAGTTACTAATTCATCCATAAACATCCAGATCAGTTTTAGGCCCCCTTACAAAAAAACACAAAATGTTTTGCATCAAATAGATAACAAAATTGAGCGATAAAATAAATAGATAGGACTCCAGCAATAGTAATGACCCCGATGCTCAGGTAACAGACGCAGTTTAGCATCAGGCTATTGAAATGACGAGTGCCAGGCATACTGTCCGTGCCGCACACAGGTAACATCACAGCAGTTCTTTCAGTCTGCAGGTTGGAGCAGAGATGATTGCAGGCAGTGATAGGACACTATCAAAAGTAATCTGTTGATGAAGAGCTGAAATGAGGAGTTTGATAAAATCTCTTCTGACCTGATCCCAGTCCCACATGAAGTTTAAAAGGAAATTAACCAATTAATTAAAACTGAACTCTAGGCAACTATAAATGACACACATTAATGCAAATGTGTAATCATGAATATATTATACTTATATATTATATATAAGTATATTATATAATAAAAGTAAATTTAAACTGTCACAAACTTTTCAAAATGCAAGCAGAATTTGATCTAGTATTAGTTTCTTGTAGTCCCTGAAAGGGAAATCAGCATTACAAGGAGCCATCAGTTCATGTGCTTTCAAAAAGCATGCTGATAGGAGGAAAGAGCAGTATGGCAGAGAGAGGGGCTATTCACATTGCTCTGCAGTAACAGCTTGGGACCATGGTGACCTGAGCTCAGAGGAAGTGGTTTAAATGATGGTAGACTCCGGACATGGTGTTGAATACTGCAGCAAAAGCTGTTTTTTTATTTCATTGTAATAAATGAAATAAAAAAGTTCTGCTTGAAATTAAATCAGTAAAAAGAAATAGAAATAGTAAAAAGAAAAAAAAAACTTGCATTCTTTGGCTAACCTTTGCTTTCATTGTGTAAACATGAAACACTTGCAGAAGACACATCTTTCAAAATGTTAATACTTACAATCCTGTAATAATTACATTAACTAATATTATTATTATTATTGTTAATAGCAAATTTCAAAAGCTCGTGTGCTGCCTCTAGACATGTCAAAGGCCATACTTCAGGTGCCCATACAGTAAAATGCTGTGCGTAGTCAGCTCACCATGGATATCAGAAACTTATTATTAATATTAATTATAGGATTTATATAGCGCCTCCATATTATCCAGCCCTGTACATTAATATAGGGGTTGCAAATGGCAGACAGATACAGACAGTGACACAGGAGGAGTAGCGGACCCTGCTCAGAGGAGCTTACAATCTAGGAGGTGGGGGAGGTATTACACATTATGGGGAATGTATTGAAAAGTAAGGGAAATTAGGAAAATAAAAGGGAGAGGGAGGAAAACGAGCTGGAAAGATACATAAAAGTGAAAAATGTATTGTTGTATTTTTTTATCCAAGTACAAGTACCTACAGCCAAATTTTTTTGGGGGTTATCAGTACCTTACCATGAAAATGTAGGGAGCAGGGCCCTCAGCACGATCCTTTGAATTTTTCAGTCATAAACTGAAAAATTCAAAGCTCACTGAGGAGGGAGGGGGCCAATTCCATACGTTGTGAAGTAATTCTGTTCTGCTCAGTATGGCCAATTATTATATAGCACTGTTACAATTTCAGGCTCAATAAAACCATCAGGGTGGCCAACCTGTCTTCTATGACTGCAACTGATTGTGTAAGAGAGTAAAATGTCAAGCTTTACAATTTGCAATCATCTGTGAGAGTTTGTAAGCCTTTGGTCTAAACTATAACGTCAAATATTTCACAAGCTACGTACACACATTCAATAAGGGTCAGTGGAAACAATCATTGGTGACCATTTTCAGCAATAGAGCGAAGAAAAGTTCATTGTTCTTTAGAGAAATACAAAGGGAGAGTGAAAGGCACTGCATCCTCCTGCTGCATCCTCCCCATTAAGTAATAACAATATTAATAACAACAAGGGCGTTTGTGCTGATCATTTAAGCATTCATCATTCAATCCACCCCCTGTATTGATGAACAATTGATCAGGAATAATTGAAGGAAAGCACAGTGGGGTGCTGATCACTCGCCTCCCCCTTTCTATTGAACAGAATGGCACTGTATAGTGCTTGTTCGTTGGATCAAGAAAGATCATTTTCAGTAACAATCCTCTGACGTCTATTATACGCCTGTATGTGATGATGATGATCTTGAACATTTATTAGTTCAGGTAACTAAACTCTATATGCTCCAAACAATTATTTGAAAGATTGATAACCCAGGATCAAGGGATCTTTATTTAAAGAATAACAAATAACAGCTAAATTACACCTTGAAATATGCAAATCCTTCAACATTTAGTGATGCCTTTCTGCAATACACTTTAAATGGAAGCAAAACAAATTCTTGCAACCAACAGCTCCCAGCAGCTCACAGAAAGAGAGGAGAGGTGTAGCATGAGAGGAAGAAACCTAACGGCACAGGAACCTCACACAAACTGCAAATACAAGTGCAGGCCTATTTTTCTCAATATGTTATTCGGTTGATAAAAGCTACACTTGTAGAACTAGCCAGGCTTGCAAAAATCACAGACATGTTGAGAATCTTCCAGGTCTATGTGATTGAATTGCAGTAATTAATTCCCACCAGCAAATGTTTGCAGGAATGTCAAAATCCCTGTTTTATAAATAAATAGTCCATACAGTAGCATTTTAGTTTATATCATAACTGAAGTAATTAATGTAAATTCACAAGGTGTTGGTATCATTTTTTTCAAAAGAATGCACAACTTTTTTTTCTTATCAGTAACGATACCACATATAAAATCTATCTGAAAAAGTTACTCCTGTCACTTCAATTCTTTCATGTGTCTGCTATAGGCCGCTCATATAAAGTCCCCATCATTAGGTAATTTAATGTCCTCCTTATAAGCCTCTCTGTCATTAGGCAGCTTCTACTCTTACATTTTATAAATCCCATGAGAAAATTTACCTCCTACAAGTAGATTACTTGCGGTCGCGTCATACTCTGGACTACATACCAGTATGCAAAGCCAATCGTCACTCTACATGAAGGAGCTCATCAGGGGCTCCTCTACAAAGGCTGTGCTAAAAGTAAGCAGGGATGCTAAAGTGAGTCATTTCATTTTACTATAATCACTGAAAAAATACCTAAAATTTTAACCACCTGGTACATGTAATGCACAGTGTTTGCCTGTGTAACCTGCTATTTTGGCCTGTTGTAAGCAAAAGAAAAAATGAGTATTTCCAAGTTTGAAGCTTTCCCTCCTTAAACCTACAAGACAACAGTGAGCATGGAAGTCAAAAAGCCACAACAACCCTTACACGGTTTTGTCTCATCACTGCCAGCTGTCTAAAAGGGGCATTTGAAGCACTTTTGGAAGTTTTTACATCCTGTTACATCTCTGAGACAGCCAGTGAAGGGAAATTTCCCCAATGATACACAGATGGCAAAACAAATGATCTGGTGAGGGTTTTAAACCTTCCCTATTCTATAGAAGTCTAATATAAAAACAGAAAAGTTTAGGCTATGCAAATACCTAAAGGACTAATATTAATGGCACATTTTTTTTTAACTAAAAACAATACTGCTTTTGTACATTATGACCTAACAAAATGTATGCATGTAGAATTTACTTGACAAGTACACTTTGACAACTAAAACTTATAAATATACCCTCATAAATGCACAAAAGTTGTACTCATGGCTACAAATGTTTGCATTTACCCAGGTCTAATAAATGGCAAAATGTATGAACCAAAAATTGGTTAATGGAGTAAATTGCTATCAAAAATATGCAGGGCTGTCATAAATACATCTTCGTGTGACATCGAAAATGTTACATAGTACGACAGCAATGTTTACTTAGCTTATACAGAAATTTGGAATGTACATAGTACAAAGTGACAGGTGTTGGAATGGTCAGGAGAGCCATAAAATCACACGATGAGTACTGTAGTATAATGTCAGGAAATGATCCCTTAATCATGAACAGCGGCATCAAGCTATTAAAATGGATTTTACGCCCATAAATTTTAAGAAAATATGTCTCTTGTGCAGGAAATTCAAGGCAGAATGGACTGAATGGGCAGAATGGTTGTTCAGGAATATTAGACAAGCGATCCTTTGACTCCGATGAAGGTGCTGCAGATCCCCATACACATCCACAAACATTTGTTGGTATTGTCTGGGTCAGATTCAGATTGTCCGATTCACAGAGTTCTCTGCAGGTAACACAGTTTGTCACATATTTATTTTCAGTGTGTAATGGCAATGAAAGAAAGTTTGTTTTTTTGGAATGAACACTTACTTCTGTACTAGAATTCCAATTATTGTCATAATGCCAACCCTGTTATTTTGATTTGTTAATTTATAACAAATAGATGGCACTCTACCCCCAAATCCAGAAACTATCTGTGTCCTACCTATTCCACCTGTGCAATGTCTCCAAAATGTGCCCCTTCCCAGTGACCCCCCTGGTACATGCTTTTATAATCTCTGGCCTCACCTACAGTAACATCTTCTCTGGTATTCCACTAACCAGACTCTCCTCTTTATTTTATCATGAAGGCTGCAGCCAAACTCAGCTATTCTTCCCACTGCTCCTTATCTACTACTTCTCATTCCAAATTTCTACACTGGCTTCCATTTCACCTAAAAATAAAACTCAAGCTATGATGTTTTGCTTTTTTTAATCACTCAACAGTACTTGTCCCATTTCTAATCTGATACATAAATACCCCCCACTGCCCACCCAGCCACCCTTGCTGCTCCTCCAATGACCTACTTATGAATTTGTCACTCATAACCTCCACCCATACATGGCTCCAAGACTTATAGTTGCCCCCGCTTTCTGTAGATCCCATCCTCATTCTATTAGGCTTTCCCCTAGCTACAACGCATTTTAAAAAGCCCCTTAAATCCAAAACTCACCTACTTATCTTCTTCTATCTCTTAACCCATCACTAATCAGCCACCATTCCATACCCACCTACCATTGAACAGTACTTCCCCCACCTCATAAAATCTAAGCTTTATTGGGCATGGCCCTCTTCTACTCGTGTCATTCTTAATACTTGTCAAGTATGCAGGTTTGTCATCTGCAACCACTATTTATTGTACAGCCCTGCTTTCTTTGTTGGCGCTCTATAAATAATAATCATTTTAAATGAACACTTTCCAAAATTAAGATCATCATTAAAGTGTCTCTACTGCCAAAATATTTTTTGAGCTAGAGTAGGGAACTTTTTATCCAGATCATTGTTACTGGGACAGTAATAATGGGAAATCCATCCACCTCCTGGTGTCTCTTTAAATCTCCTTTGTAGGGAACAGCATATAAACCTGATAGGGGCTCTAATCATTCCCTGCTCAAAACTTTGCACATATATAGTTTTACTATAGAAAAGAATACCATCCATCGTTCTCTGTCATTGGAACTTTTAGGTTATCAAATAGTTACCTGTAGTCAGGAAATCAGTTATGTATTTGAAAATATAAGGGCTGGAACCTTATCCGAAAAGATAAAAACATGGATCTTTCAAATATACACTAGTCATATAATCTGGGTACAGAGGTGCAAAGCAGTGCTACATTACAAATGTCAGGCTTATCCTAGAAGTGAAAGACTTCCAATCTCGGGCTGTGTCACTCGCAGACACAACATTACAGGCGCCAGAAAGTTTTACACTAGATCAAACATTACATAAAAATCCCCAATGGAAAATCCCGTTGAAGATACAAAACTAAGAATGATGGATTAACTGGGAATCTCTGGGAAGATTTGCATTCCTGCTGTTCCTAAATGGCAGCAGTCATGGTGGTCCGTTATTCTTTTCATGTTGATTTAATACAAGCACACAAAGAGTGGAGATGTACAGTAATCCGTCACAGCCAATCAAACTGACCTCATCAATTTATCACCATTTCATTTATTTGTTTTATGGTTGGGATTTTTAGCCACATAATAGTATCCTTCAGCAGAGTGATTTATTTCCATTCTACTGGGACAGGACGCACAGATGCTTCTAAATTTGGGCCAAAAACTTTAGGAAAAACTCTTGGACAGCATAGGACATAACTATTCTGTTCAATATTCTGTTCAGTCTTATAATGCACACATTCCTGTTTAACTGTACAGTCATCAAGTTAAAGCAGACCTGAACTCAAAGTTGTTACTTTACATAAAAGGGTAGACAATTCGCTTATATAAAGTATAAATGTTCTTTTAATTCAAAAGTGAAGCACCTCCCGCATCTGTCTTGATCACCAGAATGGGTGCGCAGAGCCTATGTCACTGATCCCAGGAGGCTCATGGCTGCTCCTTCTGCACATGCCCGAGATCAGCTCTCTTATTTCCCCTTTTAAAGCAGCCTACATCACCCAATCTCTGTGCGAGATTGGGTGACGCAGTCAGAAGAATAAAGACGAAGACCAAAGATAGTGGTGCCTGTCGCTTCCTCCAGGCCGAACAAGAATTCCAAAACAGGGCGGGACCCGATTGAGGAATGGCCCAGCACAATCGAGGGATCTGGGGAATAAAAGGTGTGATTTTTTTATTTTTCAGTTTAGTTCTGCTTTAACATATTCAGCTCTATAATTGTCCCTTTCCACCAGCCTATGGTGCAGACCATATGGTTTATTGAGCAGCTGTTTAGTTATGCGGATCGAAGGAGGATTTGTGACACATGCAAACAAGATAAACAAAGTAAATTTTAAAAGTGCCCCATCCTAAATAGGATTCTATGGGTTTGATTTATTAAACCAAGCTCTCCAAGGCTGGAGAGAATACACTTTTATCAGTGAAGCTGGGTGATCTAACAAACCTGGAATGGATTTCTTAAAAGTCATTGGATATTTGTTAGCAAATGTTTTGAATCCTGGACCAGATCCATTGCAGGTTTGATGGATCACCCAGCTTCTCCGACTAAAGTTTACTTCTCCAGCCTTGGAGAGCTGTAGTAAATCAGGCCCTATGTGTGAATGTACGTGTACACAGATCCCATTCCCATTTTTTCCCTGGCCAGACCCCTGACCTGAACTGCTATAGCTTACATTCATTACTATAGCCTAGGTTACTATATACAGTATATTAACTGCTCCTTTTCTTGAAGTTCTGCTTGAACCTTTTGACTTTTTGTACATACCCCTTATGCACCAGAGCAATTTATACTTTCTGCTATTGGTCTGTTTACAACTTGGTCAAAATTTAAAAAAAAATAATACCTGAAATCCTTTTTCAGGGCAGTACAAGGCTTTCTAAAGGTGATATTGTCTTACAAAAATTATATTATTTTTTATGCAATCAATAATTAAAAATACTTTAAATAAAAAAAATATATTTTACTCATTGTAGGTTTCTTTTAAATATTTTTACTATAATGTTACTATAGATAAAAATAAGGCATTTTTTCTATAATTCAATTTGTAATTTAAATTACAATTGTGGAACACAAAGTTATTTGCAAAAAAATGTTTTTCCCTATTTTCAAATTAATTTACTAAAACAAATAATAATAATTAAAAAAAAAAACATATATATATATATATATATATATACACATATAAAGTTATATTTAAAAAAACAGAGAAAGGAGTTTGTTAAGGTTAAGTAAGTGTTAATAGGAGGTTAAATAGAAATTTTTTTTTTGTAAGGTTGCTTTGATCTGATATATTTAGAATAAAGGTCATTACCCTGACCTGCATATAAATGAAACAAACAAAATGCAATGTAACATTATGGTTAATTTGTATTTCCCTTTAAAATCTGTGCACTGTTTATAATCTGAATTTTTTTACATTGCTGTGGCAGCCACTGCTGTGTTATAGGGAAAGTCATGGCGGTCGATTTAAATAGTGACAGAAGCTTGGGGAAGCAGCAGCGGCTGAGAGGGGTGTGCATTCAGTGATGTTTTTCTGTATACCATAGTAGTAATGAGTGGTTATTTGAGTGCCATGAGATCAGCAGAGTAGATATTTGAATTAACAAGCAGTTGAACAGGTGTACCTAATAAAGTGGCGTGTGCAAGTTTAAACTGGCCTTTCCTCAATTGTATTAGGAAGGACCTCCAAAAATGGCGTCAAATGGCCTTTACATGGTTTCGGTGGTTAGTATAGTGAAGATGAACGTGATGCCTAGAGTGTTATATATGTTACAGGCACTCCCAGTACAAGTTCCTTTGCATATTATGAGTAAATTCAGGTCAGGGTTTATGAGGTTTATATGGTCTTCCGGCTCTCTTCGGATAGGAGTTAAAATTTCGAGACTTCTAAGGCAAAGGGAAATATGGCATTTCCAGACCCAATAATATATGAACAGGCGGTCCACTTGACTAGGTTGTTGGACTGGTGTAAGTTCAAACAGGTCTTTCATGCTCTTTTTTGCCCCAATCACTAAATTCTCATGACTGCCCGATCTTCACATTCTGAATGGACTTGGTGTTCCCTGGTGTCTATAAATCAATGTGTGAAAAGATAACAGGGTGGGTCTTTTTGACAATTTTGTACTTTTTATTATTTGTACTTATTTGTTATTTTATAAGGATAATAAACTATCAGGAATATGAAGTTTCATCAACACATTTTTGTTTCATTTAAGTCTAAAATGGCTATGCATCCACAAATGTCTGTCCTTGTAGGATGCAACAAAATAATTAAAATATAGGACTGCGTCTAGGGATGGAAAGCCTTTAATACCTGACATGCCTTAGATACTGCTAATAAATGTCATGTATGTTAAGAAGACTAATGCACTGTTTTTGTTCCTTACACTGGAACGTCACCTATGTACAGTACATAGCTGTGTGCTGGGCTGATGCCAGGTAACCTTAGCGGAATGGAACAAAGGACTCTCTGCAATTCTGGATTTGTAGGCCTGGAGTGCGGCGGTGCTGCAGGAGAGATTTTCAGATTATCAGGACAGTGCGGCAGGAATGTCACTTCCCCGAGATCTCTGCTGGAACATTAATCAAGGAGACAGCTGCATCCAGATAACCAGAGGCCAGGACTCTATGGCTGCAACTTGAGGTCTTGCCGTATTCCCTGCGGGAGGCTCATACTTCCTCTTCTGATATTTAGTCACAGTGAAATAACTTCATTAGACAAAAACATTTTAATTGAACAGCAGTCAGATAACTCAGCCTGAAAGCCTGGCAAAGTCTTTTCACTAAGCAGATAACGGAGTGGCCCACTGGTTCCTACAGACAAACTAATAAATCAAACCATTAGAGAGCAGTCATATAATATGCACCATTAGATGGCTAATGGCTGCTGGGGCAACGTGTATTACATGCATCCTTTCTATGCTAAGAAGTGTGCACTTTGAAATTTGAGACAGTCACTAATTTCTTAAAGTGTATATATTATCCCACCCACAAAGAACATTTAACTTTCAAGCAAATATATTTTACCTTCATTGGTTAGCATGAGATTAGTGTTAGAGCCAGGGCACCTGCCCATTAAAAGCAAAAATGTTAAACTGAAAAAAAGAAAAAAAAACACCAAAAGCTATGCTACTAAGCGAAAAATTTGTAGGAAAATAAAACCATGAAATATGATTAAACATATAGTATATCATAGAAAATTTAAAAAAATATATATAGTAGCGTAGAGGTGAGTAAACTAAATTTCACCATAAAAATATTACATTTTCCGGATAGAATTTTTCAATCCACCATTATTATTATAAAACATTTTTCATTTAGCGCCAACATATTATACATTAAATACCATTTTGATTTGTTTCCAATGATCACCACACCACGGGCTGATGTCAGATTACTATAAGAAAAATATATAAATTAAGGAACTTCTGTTATGCTTTTTTTTTTTCCTCCCTAAATTTTACTTATAAAAATATAGGGGACATTAACAAAAATATATGTATGACCACATTTTCAAAATAACTGGACAAGGACCACTTCAATATAATATTATAATACAGAACAACATAAAATGGTGCAATATTATACAAAACAACTGAGGAAATCCTAATAGTTGTATATAGTTTATTTTAATAAAAAAAAAAAAAAATTACAATTTCTTATTTTAATTTAATTTTTAATTTCTTTTTTTTTAGGTAAAAAATACACTTCCGCTAAAATGTTAAAAAGGATATTAGTTTGAAGCATTAAAAAAAGAAGCATCTTAAAGACATACGCAATTCGGGAATAAAAAGAACAAATTCAAAATTATGCTCACAAATAAGAAATTTAATTAAGGTTTGGTTAAAGTTTAATCAAACTTTACTAAAATGTATTATTTTATTTTGAACTTCTCTTTGATGACTTCCTGATAAAATATGTTTTATCTGGGCATTTGTAGAAGCTGGCTGGAGTTTATTAAAGCATTTTAAAGACTAATGTTTTGTTTTCATGATTACGATGTGAGTGCTTTCTTAGCGGGGAGTGGATTATTGCTTCTGTTCGGAATTCCTTGGAAACAATAAATCGTGCTTTGCCCCGCGTTGGGAGCACCACATGAGATTGTGAATATAAAGGAGGATTTGCACTCAAGTGTAAACATAATCCCAAGCTTTTATAAGCTTGTGAGATGTCGCAAGTGGATAACACGGTAACAGGGTCCGCTGAGAATTCTTACCACGTACCATAAACCACATCGCTCACTGGATAAAGCTGTCAGTATGGACTCAGATAAAGCTTTTAATTCAATTGCTGAAAACATTTCTTTAGTAACCGGATTAACTGGAAAAGTAAATGCAGAAACCGTGGATGTGAGGCACCTGTATTTCTATTCCCAACCAAATGTACCGTAACCTTTGCGAAAACCGCTGACACGCTCAGTGAAGGGAATGTGAGCTGGATCACGCGGGTTGACTATCAATGCCCAGTGAGCGCAATGTTCTATAAATCGCTCATAGGAGAATCTGTGTGTTCAAGATCCATTACAGTACATTGCTTAGGTAATTTAGAAAAGAAAAACTGTTCCATCTACTTGAGAAATTAGATAATTGCATGAGCTAGGCCTCACTGTAGTGCAATGGTAGACCAATCTTTCAGAAAGGCATGGAATAAGTGTTTTAAAAATAGTGTACATTGGGAACAACTAACACTTGAGTTAAGCAGAAGATGAACTTGCCAAAAATCATTAAATACTAAAAATACTAGTCAGTCTAGTCAGCTAGTCTAAAAATACTGCTGGTGTTTGACTTCTGGTGGTAACTTTCCCTGGGACAATGAATGCTCATAGTCTTTACCTCTTAAAAAAATCAACTTTCAAGATGTTTGCAGTGAACCAATACAACACAAAGCACTTAACTTCCATCCTTCTACATTGAACACTTAGCTTCTTTTCGATCCCTTGATGCTCCATCAGGTTAGCAGAAAACTAGCATCATTTAGACTCCAAAGTAGTAAAAGTAGGGGACGTAGTTTTAGTGTTCGGTTCTCTTTACTGACTTTAGTTTATACAGGCAGAAGGGCTCAATTTTTTTTTCTGTACAGCTTATATACTTGTCATTAGTATATTTTAAGTATTGAGTTTATATCTGTATAAATAAAATAATTAAAGCAGCATAAATCAATAAATATAGCAGAGCTGTTGTGTTTTACCTATCTATACTGTTTAATAGTAAGTTTGATAGTAGTTTAAAAGTAATGAACAGGCTAATAACCACTTCAAACACTTCTACAATGCACAATGTGGCTACTAAGGCTACATACACCCATCAGATGATTTTCGTTCAACAATCGCCTCAGGGCTGATATGGGACGAGAATCTGGCGCATGTGCAGCTCTAGCTGTCCGTCATTCCGACGACCGTACTGGTGGATCCATGGACGACGAACGATCGTAATGCAAGTGAAGGGAGAAGAGCGCAGCTCTCTGAGGAGCTGAACAGAGCTGTATGTACAGTGCCCATTCATGCATCGGGCAAACTTTTGTTGTTGGAAAGGATTGTGAAAGATCCTTGCCAATGACAATTATTGCACATGTATACCGAGTCCTAATTCATTTTAAAGGTATAGGTAAATCCTATGCACAACTGAGGGAAAACATGGTGCACTGTCTGCTACAGGTGTGAAATTGTTTTATTTTGACAAATATTCTGCAGTGTTTGATTTTCTACATCTGGCTGGAAGGACAAGCTGGCAGTATGTCAGGATTGAAGGATTTATGCTGTGGAATTACATACAGGAGAATTTCTACACAAACACCATATGGACCTTTCAATGGAAAACCGCAGATCCAGATTGGACATGTTTATACCATGCAATTTTCTAGGCTGATAATCATTATCCACTGAAAAAAAGCACTTCCTGAGATCAAATTAAATTGGCTTGACACAGTGGAAACTTCTCTAACAAAACTTTCTCTGGATAGGAGGGTGTGGATTCCACACTATAGAAAAAAAATAGATAAAGCATTGTGGATATACTCATGGAGTGTTGACATTCGAAGAGCTGAAGTATTCCGTCTGGAATTATTGATGTAACTGCAGTCTGAAGAGTCACTTGAGCATAGTAGGCACAGCTCCAGAATCAAAGTGGGTGAGGTAAGCGTCATTAAAAGTAAGGGAGGAACTGGCATAGATGGAAGGGGCAATATCCACATGTGGGTCGCCGATGAGTGGGTGAGAAGGAATTCTTCACTGCTACACAAGCTAAAACAAAACAGCTGCCAATTGTGCCAAAGCATTTCATTTTTACCATGCAAATGCATGCCCATCACTGAAGTTAAAGAAATGTAATTTTACGGATTTCAAAACAGTTGACTGCTTTATCCATGTACTAGCAAAAAATGATTAAAAAAAAAAACAGGCAAAGATCAGGGATGATCCTCAACAGTTTTTGTTGCTTACACAGCTCATAAGAATATATTTGAGCACCTTAAAATATATTTAAACCCAAGTCAGAACTGTTTAGCATTATGAAATGTCCGAATTGCACCTGGATACTTCTTGATGGTTTTGGTTTACTAACTAGCAACTGTTTACAGACATTGGTTTGACTAAAGAAGACTATCATGGGGGAACCTGGGTGATCAAGCAAACTTGGAATGGGTCTGGTCCAAGATTGAAAGCATTTGCCAAGTATAATAGCAAATTATTTTAGGAAATCCATTTCAGGTTTGCTGAATAACCCCAGGTTCACTCATGATAGTCTATTTATCTATCTAGTCCAGTATTGTAGAGCTTTATTTAATTAGGTCTATTATATCTCTAAACAGCAACAAGTCAAGCTACAGATATGAAATTGTCACCAGAATGGCATTTCAAATATAGAAAAACATCATCTGATTAAGAGTCTAAATTCCATGTACTGAAATATAACAAGTTATGCAGGAAAAAGCCACCTACATGTGACCACTTGCCCACCTAAGTCTGATATGCCCCGTATTATATTAATAAAATGATGGTAGTTTGCATAACTTAATGCCCTATTACAACATTACTTAAAGTACTATTAAACTTGCCTGCTTTAAGCCTTGATGAAAGGGAAAGCTCATCTGCTAATATGAAAAGTATAATACCTAATGACTACGGTCACTTTACTTTAGTTGACCAATAAAACTGTGGACCACAGATATTGCTTAGACAACTGGGGCACTATGCTCAAAGAAATGACTAACGTCTCCAAGTCACACACAAAGACTCACTCATACTCAATGTCCGAATAGCTAGGTGCAACTTGGTCTCAGATCAGAAGTGTAATTTATGTAGGGAGAGATCTTACACACATTACATGACTTTGTCACAACTAGAAAATAAAATCATCAAAAAAATGAAAATACAATCATATTGGGCCTTTACTTGCTGTAAATATCCCTGGTGGTTGAAAACAAAGGAAAATAAATAGAACTATTTTTTTTTGTAGTGGAAAAATCTGATATTCAAACATCTTGAATCGTCTCGAAAGTGCTTAAAATTATGTTACTTACATTTTTAAAATTGGTCCACGTTGTGCAAAATGCAAGAACACAAGAACTACCTGATATTAATTAAAAGAAAAATGAACAATTTGTTCCAAAAAGTAGAAAATGTAACAAATGAATGACCTTACAAAGCTTTAAGAGCTACTTGTTTTTAGTGAGGATACTGAAAATGAAGGGTAACATAATAATGTTTATGCCAACAAATTTCCTGAAAATTTTCCATGAATTCTAACTATTTGTACCCCTTAAAACCTGCTGGTGCCACAGGAATTTATTCCTGGCAATTTCATGAATTATCCAGCCGTGGAACCCTAAAACGCTGCCAGTTTTGAAGCTGGATTTTAGTAGTCTAGAAGAACCTGGCTGATGGCCATCAGCTGGACAGCAATAGTGTCACAAGATAATGGTTTTTCAGGCCACCAGTGAGCTCACACATCGCTCCATGAAATTATGCAGCTGATGTTTTTTTACCTGTACAAGAGCCCTATACCATGCCCAGACCTAACCTGGCAGCCTCTGGAGATACTATGATAGCTGTAACACTGCAGTTCCTGTTTCTATTGTTAGGTACACAAGACAAAAATAGCCAAGAATTTTCTGTGTGTTATCTAGGTGTTTAAATGGTACTGTTATCACATTGCCCCATGTGACCGGCTAGGATAGAGATAAGGGCTGTCAAGAGGGAGACAGAGCAGTACATATTAAGGTATTACAGTCTTGCTAACTAATCTGAGGATAAACAAATCTCTATTAAGTGATGAGTGTGTTCCAACTGGCATGGACCTCCAACAATGCACAAGGTTATCTGCGACTACTGGTGGACTCACACTATAGTCTATGCGTTCAGGAAATTCTACTGCTGTTCTCCACTAAATTTTTAAGTAATATTATTAATTTGCTAAGAAATCATATTAAACACATTCTACCTAATAGGAAGTTTATCTGGTGAGTTTAGCCCTATTTGTAATGGTTACTACGCTCTCTGGAAATAAGGAATGATCCAAAGTTCTGAGTTGTTATCACAGCGGGAAAGGAGGGGAAACATTTTATAATGATGGCAGTTGTTACATTGACAACTGTCCATGAGGGTTTCCCACACTTTGGAGAGATTTCAATTTAATTTCTGTTGTGTTTTCAAGAACACAGATGGTATTAAAAAAAAAAAAAAGAAAAGAAACGACAAGGGATTTGACCCCTCTGCTGCAAAAGACTCCTGGCTTTTTAAAAAAAAAAAAAAGTGATCTGGTAGCTGAAGTGGTACTTTAATAGAGACAGCCACCTAATTGGACTCTTTCTCCCTTCTCCTAGTAGACCGGGACCACAATAAACTCTATCAAGATAGCAAGAATCATTCATCCATAGGGAATACCTGACACCTACCCCCCCTATTTAATGTACAGCGCTGGATAATATGTTGGTGCTATATAAATCCTGTTTATTATTATTAATAATAATAATAATAATTCTTTTACATAGGGGTTAAGAATTTCTAAAAAAAATTGTTACAAGCCAAACTTCATCTGCAATGTTTTTCATTTTTTTTGTTTAGCTTTGGATAGGGTGAGTTAGTACCTATATCAGGTTTTTACTGCTGTATCCACATTGAGAAGAGTTCTCCTCTCTTTCTGTGCCAAGGGCACCCTGTAACATGTTACAGCAAGAAAAATTTGAGAAGGGTTTTACCAAAACAAAACAACCAAAACAATTTAGGGATTCTTGTAATAAAATTTCATAATAAATTCATGCAACACTCCCCCTGTGGTATGGCTCTGTGCATTGTACAACAAATACAGCAAAGCATTGTTTAGCACTATCTGCATAAAACATTCTCCATAATACAACAACCCATTGACATATCCTTTTCTTATCCAGTATAAAAAAAAAAAAAAAAAAAAAAAGAAACGACAAGGGATTTGACCCCTCTGCTGCAAAAGTCATGTTGCAAACAGAAACCAGACTCCTGGCTTTTTTTTTTTAAAAAAAAAGTGATCTGGTAGCTGAAGTGGTACTTTAATAGAGACAGCCACCTAACTGGACTCTTTCTCCCTTCCCCTAGGACACCGGGACCACAATAAACTCTATCAAGATAGCAAGAATCATTCATCCATAGGGAATACCTGACACCTACCCCCCTATTTAATGTACAGCGCTGGATAATATGTTGGTGCTATATAAATCCTGTTTATTATTATTAATAATAATAATAATTCTTTTACATAGGGGTTAGGTGAAAAAAAATTCTAAAAAAAATTGTTACAAGCCAAACTCCATCTGCAATGTTTTTCATTTTTTTTGTTTAGCTTTTGATAGGGTGAGTTAGTACCTATATCAGATTTTTACTGCTGTATCCACATTGAGAAGAGTTCTCCTCTCTTTCTGTGCCAAGGGCACCCTGTAACATGTTACATCAAGAAAAATTTGAGAAGGGTTTTACCAAAACAAAACAACGCTGCAATTTAGGGATTCTTGTAATAAAATTTCCTATTAAATTCATGCAACACTCCCCCTGTGGTATGGCTCTGTGCATTGTACAACAAATACAGCAAAGCATTGTTTAGCACTCTCTGCATAAAACATTCTCCATAATACAACAACCCATTGACATATCCTTTTCTTATCCAGTATTGAGCTTTCAGACTGCATAAACAGTAATAAATATGGACTTGATTTTTATTCTTAACTCTACTGTTTGCTGCAACAAAGGTTAAACCACTCTGAGCTAGCAACATGCAGCTGAACCAGATCTCTATTTAACCAAGAAGGCAATGGTTTAGCTGTCCAGCAGACTGACATAACCCTTCCTTAATACTCCAATGCTCCAATCACACTCACAAAACAGCCTAGGTGATTAGAGCACTGGGCAGGGGACATATCTGAACGCCAGACACCCAAACCTCAGTGCTCTATGTTTAGCAGAGTTATGGTTGTCTTTATTTTTGATGTGTCTTTTAGGCATTGATTTAGCTTCCTGTCAAAGAGATGTGACAGTAAGGACTCATGGTGTAAAACCATACAGCGGTTAGATTACTAACCTCTCCCATTTACTTGAATAGGCACTAAGGGGCAGTTCAGACTGGCAGTGATGTTTTGGCATGGTATCTGCTGCCAGGCTGAACAAGCCCTACCTGTGAGAAAATCTTAAAGATAGAGGGGACTTCCAATCTCAGACAGTTCTCATCCTAATTGGTGACCCAGTGGAAACATTTCTCACTGTTCTGATAAAAACTTAAACATTTGTTACCATTTTCTGTCCCCGCAACAATGATCACCAGGACATAGACATGGCTGATTTTCCCTGGTGTGAACAAAGAGAACAATATATACTTGATCCTCCTATTGTGTGATATTTCCCCCATCTCCTAGATTGTAAGCTGTTTGGGGCAGGGTCCTCTCCTCTTCTTGTGTCACTGTCTGTATCTGTGTCATTTGCAACCCCTATTTATTGTACAGCGCTGTAAAATATGTTGGTGCTATACAAATCCTGTTTATTAATAATAATAATAATAATAATAATAATAATGGTTCAGACTTTAAGATTCCATCTCAAAAACTCTCTAACATTCAACCTTAAAAAAAATGTATTATTACACCTTAACCCTTTTAAGAAGAAAAAAAAAAACTTCTTACTAAACAATACGCAGTCAAATGAATCATTGGTGAAGCTCAGAAAATAACACCTCTATAAAGTATTAAATGTACACTGCAAAAGCCAAAGCCACAAATCCAGAACAAGGCTCTGCAAATCTCTCTGCTGGGTTTCTAACACGCAGAGAAAGGTCAGGAGACATTTGCTGAGCAAACACAAGCAGCAGTGGGAATGTCAGCCTCCCACAGACATTCTTACAGTCCTACTTACATTTGTAAGATGCTCACAAATTTCAGTTAAAGGCTGAGCGGCCCAGGAGGCTGGGAACACTGGATCATAGAAGGCTAAACACACCAGAACTGTTTCCAGGGAGCAGTCTATTGCAAGGATAATAGGTATCACTTTTATAAGACACAAACATTTATTCCAATTGTGTCTGTCATATGTTACAGTGCACGTAGCGCTCAATCTATCATCATGATTTGCTGCTGGCTTGGGACTGTCTTCAAAATCTAAAATTCTATTATGAATGTTGCAGCCAGACTTATTCATCCTTCCCACCTATCAACCTGAGATACAGCCTTAGCGAAATGCAGCAAACTCGACAAGCTTAACTTGGAGAATAAGAAATAAGTTATCTAATTCCAAAACTTCTGTTTGCTGTGTGGGTTCCCTGTTGGGATATTTACCATTTTTCGTTAACCACTGTCATCAGAGATAGAAAGTCTGAAAAACTGAGCAATATTTAATTGGTTTATTGCCACCTTATTTGGTATGTAGTGCAATGAAAAAATGTCCACACTATATTGATCAGCTCTTTGATTTCAATTACACAACTACACATAAAGATTCTCCACAATGATGATCCTAACACCTCTATAATACTGAATTGAGCATGGTGTGAGGATTACTGAAAAATACAGCCTAAAATTGCAAATAGGATTACAGGTTGACATTATATATGGCATAATGGCATTATACATTTGTGCATACTCAAAGTTTTTGTATGATTTGATGCAACCTTCATGACACTACATTGGACTACATCTAGTTTGAATTGCCTCTTCATGTGTGCAGACTTCCTTACAGACCCCCAAACTTGCTGGCCACAAGTGAGGATCATCCCAATAACTTGTGAGCCCAGGGCCCAGTGTAAGAAAGCTCTCGAAGACTGGAGAAGATAGACAATTATGGGTGAATCTGGGTGATCCAGCAAACTTGGAATGGATTTCTTAAACTCTTTTGCTACAATTAGGCAAATGCTTTTAATCCTGGACCACAGCCATTCCAGGTTTTTTGGATCATCCAGGTTCAGCCATGATAGTCTATTTTCTCCAGTCCTGGGGAGCTTTGTTAAATCAGGCCCCTAGTGTGAAGAAACAGAAACTTAAACTAGATCAGAAAACAGTGGAGCGGATCTCCAGAAAAGCATATTTATCCTTCTTTAGGATCAACAAAATAAGTGTCCCCTTGTGAGAAGTAACTAGTTTACTGAATAATCAGCGATGCAAAGGCCAGAATGCTAACCTCAGAAGCACTGTGCTGCTCGTGGAAATAATGAATAATAAAATTATCACGATATTTGGTATGTGCAGACGTCTCTGAAATATCTCTAATTATATCCTGCTTTTACACTCTTTTGCCCATCCCTGGTATAGACTTACCATGTAACCCTAACCCTAAATCTAGACTGACCTACAATAGCAATGCAGTTAATGTTACATACTGGACGAGGTCTATAGATGTTGAGAATGCAGGGGGTAAAAGTCAGAAAGCCCCATTCCTTGTTGAGCTTGAAGAATCTCGGCACCATAAAAAAAAACATATTTTCTAGCAATATGGAAACAATTATATATAATTTACAATATTAATAAAAAGTACGTTTTTTTTTTTTTTTTTTTATAAAAGTCATTACGTATCCACCTGATGCTGTTTCCCAGAGCTATAGGGAAATACTCAGCGTTTCCAGCAATGGAGGAGCATGTGCAACTTTTTCTGACTCTCTGTGCAACATTGCTATATGAAGATGTTGCTAAGCTCTGGATATGTTTAGATTGTTTGACAATAATTGGAATAGCAGGGGTGCGTTATAAAGGTTTGTACACTTTGCCCTTAGTGTCTACTATAAAGCAAACTTATGGATTGGTCTATAATGAACTAAGTGCAGGTTCCATTCAAATGTCACAACAGCTTGCAGACAATTCCTAAACACCTTCTAAATGTGTCAGTGTGGAGTAATTGGCAGGAGTGTGACAGGGCGCGGATACATTACCCCAGTGTCCTCTGCTCTGAATTCTAAACAGCTGCATGGAGGGACAATAGAGGAATTGTGTCTGGACCTCAGACTTTGTCACATAGAGGAAAAACCTGCAGGAAGGGAAGACTTTACAGAGGACACATGTATCCCTGCGACTTCTAAGGACAGGAATAACCAAATGGCCTTTACCAAAAAATTTTCAAGCAGTGGGCAGCTGGGCCTCAAAACTATGCGATATTCCAACAATCCTAATGTGCATTAGCTATTAATTATCCCTTAAGAGGGTATGGTCATTAGCAATAATTGCTTTCACACATTCCATTGACTTCAGTCAGGGACAGCAGAGTACATCAAAGTACCGTAACTGACAGCAAGGAGCAAAAATTAAAGTAATCTCAAAAGGAATCATAAGTAAAATAAAACAGTAATTGACAATGGTTAATGCCTGTTAAAAAACAGCTTATATTATATGACAGCAGTCTATTTCTCATAAACAGCATGACACTTAGTATGTGATGAACTGGCACTTCTCCAACTAAACAATTTATTTGTAGCTATAATAATTTTTTTAATTTTTCCTCATGCAAAAACAATCAACTTGATGCAAATCATTTTATCAATATTGTATGTTTTAAAAATGTGTTTCTGTCTATAGTTTGTATTTATATGTATACAGAGCGGCATGATGTTGATTACAGATGCAGACTGTACTTCCTAATGCTCCACACCGTTTGCACCTTATTGTTGCTTTTTTAAAATTGAATGTGAACCTTTGTTTTGACAATGCAGCTTCACTAAATTGCAACTTTCCCAAGCTGCATATACTCACTTTTCTGATGGCGGCACCAGTGATGGAATGGGGACAGGTAAGTTGAATTATAAAAAAGTGATCAGACAGGTAAGGTTATTTTTACTGCAGATGGGACATCCTCTGTCCTTTCTGTAATAAAGGATCTGCCTGGTCCCAATGTTTTTTTTTAATTTTTAGGCTTCAGTTGTGCTTTAAATTTAAGGTAAAAAATGATTTGCTAATTGACTGACTGTAATGTAATAAGCATTTTAGAGAGAGGCTTGTGATGTAGGAGGAGTAAGGCTACCTACACACGTCAAATGATCCCTGTCTGATAATTGCCTCAGGGCTAATATCGGATGAGAATCTGGCACGTGTACAGCGCTCGTCATCCATTGTCCCTCCTGGCTGATCCACGGACGACAAACGATCATATTGAAAGTGAAGGGGAAAGAGCGCAGCGGGGTGGCGCTCAGTCATCCTCCCCACTCCATGGAGCAGAACGGAGCTGTATGTACAAAACTCGTGCATGCATTGTGCAGTACACAATTATTGCTATATTATTGTATTATTGTAAATGTGTGTACCCAGCCTAATAACAAGTTAAGTTTATGGGACAATCAGGTATACATTTATGAGAGAATGGTCTGCCTTTTCACAGATGGGAACCTTCAGTTTAAATGACTGAACTCTAGCCTTGGGACCCTCACTCATTTTTTCCCTGTTCAACACAATGATGTGGTTGCTCTCCAGGGAAGTCCAAGAAGAACAGGCCATTAAAACCCTAGGCTCCCAGAAAACAGATTGAATGTAGCTGGACATCATTCAACATGGTAAAGGACCAGAGATTTATAAATAACTGGGTGATCTGCAGAAAACAGTACCAGTCATCAGATGAGCATTTAGACTTGGGCTTTAATATCTCAAAATATGTGACTAAAAGAAAATAGATTTCAGTAAAAACAATATCTATAGTAAAAGCTTTGTTTAATCACCGTAGGATATGTAGAAATAGTGTACAAGTAACTGGTAGACTAGTAAGTGTTTTTGAATGTTTGCTGCAGGCCTACAAATCAGATAAATGGCTGTTGGATGACCATAGCTTCTAGCACACTGAGATAGTAGGTGGTGAATAAGTAGTCTGTGGCATACAAGCAGCCCAGTGTGCTAAATAATACATCTATAGCTAGCTTGATGTCAAACCATTATTTGCTAGACCGCAATCATAATACCCATCACTTACACCATACGCTGCTGCCGCAGTGACCTAGCAGCCACACTATCCACTTCAGACCTATAATCTTTTTACAGTCTCTTAAAAATCCCATTGCATAGGGCTGTTCTCCAGCAGCTTCAGCTGCTTTGTGATGTTATAAGGCATTCTCAATCATTCCAATTAGTTAATATGGTGATAAATGAGTTTCTCGTGATCTGTGCTGACATATTTACAAGGCAGACTGTCATTATGCTGAAAGAGAACACGGCTCAGCAGAAATGGAGAGGGGGTACGCAGGACTGTCCATGAACATCCGGCAGAGCATGCACTTGTCAGTGGTGTAATAATGAAAAGGTGTATGCCTTGTGTATAAGCATTTCCACTGTGAGAGAGCTAGAAATAACATGCAGAACCGATTTTTTTTTTTTGCAGACTTGCTGCTCTTTAATCCAGTGATAATATATAACTAATGAACGTCCTGCTTTTAAATGAGTTTGGCACCTTTTCACACTGCTGAGACACATGCTGTTCCCACCCAGAGATTATCCAGATAAGCACTGCATGAAAGGCAGCCTTTGCTAGTGTTAAATGTGGTCTTGTTAACGACTAGTATGTGGATTGAAGGCATCAAACTAGGTTACAAGTCAGAGCCTAAGTGTGTTCAAAATTTAAAAACTTTTGCTGATGGCTGTCATAAAGTCTGTGACCTGTGTTGCACTTGATTCTGAGGGTTTTACCTTTGAGTCTTGTTAACATGAAAAATGGGTGCATGTTCTCATGTACCCCAACTGAAGGGACAAAGTAGATATAAACCCTTCCTTTTGGATCTCAGTGCTACTTTTCTCCTTCAGCCATGGTCAGCCACTTACTGCCTCCAGCCATGGTCTGCAGCACAACATTGTTCTTAAGTACTTTCTCAATGCTGATGGTTTAGGGGTTCACCTGACATAGTGACAAAGCAAAACAGCAATTTGAACACATTTGTCATCCTATAACTGAAGTGCCTAAACAACAGCCTTGACGGCAGGATTACTAATTGTATACCAAAACCATTCAGTACTTACCTATCTACACTCCCTTGTAGGGCGCTGACATTTTTCTTTCTTCTTCTGCCCAGCAAAGATTTTGGGCCATCTTGATTGGCTGTGCAGGGATGACATTACTCCTGCGAAGGAGTATGGGCGTTCATTCATCCTCGACACACAAAAAGGAAGTCGGGAAAGCTGATGCTGATGCTGTCCAACTCAGCTTTTTTGCATATTGCCAGCGTAATCCAACACGTAAGATGAGTTCAAAGTGGGACTTTAGTAAACTGCTTATAAAGACCTAATATAACTTCTGAATTTGCAAAATGGAAATGAGGCATGGTATACAATGGTGGCATACAACATTAAAATAAAAAAAGAAATATTGGTTCACTTTGTGTTTATAAAAAAACTTTATGGATAGTTTGTAAATATAGCTTGGTAAACCTGTGTGTGGGATTGGTGTTATATTGCACATCATTGGTATAATAGGTCTTAACTCACTAGTGAAAGTGGCAGCTACAATAGATCTAAATGATATCTATTTAAGTATATACATATATATTCCAAAACTATTAAAAATACAGACTACAGATATATGTTTGATAGAAATTGGCCAGTGTCAAGATAGCGCAGGACCACACGAATAGGAGACAAATAGAAGAGACGAAAAAGGATTAATCTTGAAATAGAAATTGAAGTGTATTATCTGAGAGACAATAGCCACAAAGATTGTGCAGTGCCTGGACAGTGTGTAAGCAGCTTGGTCAGGCCATAATTTAAGGAGAGATAAGGAGGTTTTAATTTGAAATAAACTTTCAAGTGTAATGCAGGATTTTGCAGTTGAGGTCAACCTGTAGAAACATCAAGCGGCTGTTTAATAGTTCTGGAGTACTGGAAGTGCCAGGAGGGGCGATAGTATCAAGTAATCTGACAGGTATTATTATTTTTTTAGATACATATCAGGTAAAAGTTTTTATCTGTGACCGCGGGCTAAACACTTGTCTAACAGTTTTTATGGCTGTGCACAATAAAATAGTAGATACATACAAAATCATACAATATGCTTAATCAAAGATCGTATGTAATGGAATCCACAGGTATACAGAAGCTTAACAATGTGAAATTTGTTACTTTGCATTGATTAATACTTCATAACTCTATCTAGTCTAATACTCAACTGTTGAACTAGGATAGGGCAGGTTACAATATTTTGGGCTAAACAAGTAGACTGCAGCCTACAAAAACATCAGGAGTTTCATTATCAGTGAAACAGATTGAGCAGACAAATTTGCTACATCTTGCTATAAATCCAGTTTCCTGTGTGGTTGCTGTTTCAGTGCTGTCTGTGTTTGCAGTTTTTTATATATGAATAGGATTAACTGAGTTATGGGGAGACCCAGTGGAGAATTTGGCTGCTCTATAAATAGACGGCTGAGCTGTGACTTCACTAATATATTTAGTGTCTGATCAGACTTCCTAAAGTCACACTGAGACTCCACCACTTTTTACACAAATGGCTCTTTGGAACATTAAAAAAAGAAACGACACCACCTCCTGCTATTAATACCAACAGCAAACAGCAACTGATCTGCAGCAGACTGATTTCTTGCTCACAGAAGAGTTACATTCATTGTAGATACAGTGACACCCACCGTGCACCACTAATCACATACACAGAAGATATAAATCTCCAATCATTTACCAACTGGTCCCTCTAAGAATCTTATCAGTTTTTTTTAAAACAATTATTTTTTTACAATATTTATGCTATCTTTGTGTTCTATAAATAAATATTTGCCTTCAGATTCTCTTTGTTTTAGCAAAACCTGAGACTTGAACTTTCTGTTAATGCATAAATCACTGTGCTGAGTCACTGTACTATGTATGTGTGTAGATTTCAGATTAAAAGAAACCCAAAGCTACACTTGGTGGATGACTAAAAGACAACAAAATATCCAAATGCAATTGTTTATATTTACATAATAAAAGATATATTTGTCTAATTGCTTTGGACAACATTTTTACTTTTCCATCATTCACAGAGTGGAATCCAAACCTATACAGAAACATATCACAGCTCTCCAAGCAATCCATCAAATACCCTTATATGCAAATGTTTCTATAGACAGTAACAACTTTCCTAAAACAAAAAAAAAAACAAAAAAAAGAAAATCACAAAATACAAATACAACAGCGCCAGATATAACTGGGGGGGGCAGGCCTAAAAGTATAACTAAAGGCTAAACCTTTTTGATTTTGGACTTGGATAGAGTGGTGAGGGATTACAGCCAGTTAGGTTTGGAAAGAGAGTGAAGGATTAGAGCCACTGTCTGCTTTTTATTGCTGTCTGTGCTCAGAAAGTATTGGGTTGTCACAACTGTAAACTGGAGTACTGAAGGAGCAGAAATACAGGCACAGGCCTCATTGATGGGTGCAGGGTTACAGGGTAGGGGGTCCCAGGTGCACAAGGATCATCAGCTACAACATCAGAGAAGTTTGACACTATTGGGCTTGAACTCCTAACCGCATAACTGTACATCTTTTATGGCAAGAATTATCTCTTGACTGGTTGTGGTGCCAGCACTGGAGAGGAAAAACCAAGCAATAAATAATGAAGAATGGTAAATATGCCAAATCATCCAGGTGGTTTGAAAAAGGAAATAGCAAATCCCTATGAAATACAATTGTCTATGAACTCTGATGTGCATGGCAGGGGGATTGATTGAGGTGTGCCAATATGTAATAGGTGGCCAATGCACGCAAAGATCCCAGATCTGATTGTTTCTTTGTGCTGCTGCTAGAATTGTGAGAACCTAAAGCCAAAAGTGCTCAGCATTTTCAGTTAATTCACTAAAGCAGACATTGGCATCACTACTCTCCATTCTCATGTGTTTGCTGTGGACTTGGGATCACAAGGAGTCAGTATAGTCTCCAAATGACACTTATTTATTTATTTTGGTTTACCACTTTCACATTTGACACCTTCTTAACACTCTTCTAGATTTTAGTACACTGCATTTACTATTTTTCAAGTTGGTGGGTTACTGATAAATAAAATTAGACAAAGTGGCAGTAAGTTGATATAAAGAATAAAATTGAACTTAAAAATAAAAATAATAGTTCTTCCGGAGTATGGAAGCCAAGACAGTCACAGTTCCTTTGCCTCGTGCCTGTGCCCTAATCGCTCACCCAGTGTCTAGTGTCAGGCCTGGCACGCCTGCCGTAGGCTCAGTCATTCGACTTGCTCAGCTGGGAGAAGTGATGAGTTTCACTTAAGTTACCACTGTGAGGAATGAAGTGCAAATCCCCTTGAAGGAGAGAAATGCGAGGGGTGATGGATTAAATGTATTCCATACGGTGTCCATCATATAAACTTGATTCAAATGGAAGACCTAGCCACTGAGTGGTACTTTTAGCATCTAATAAAACACAAGAATATCATATAATTATTGAACCTAGTTACCTGTTTTAATAGGTAACTAGTATCTTGATCAGGAACCATGGAAACCAATATGTATAAATGCGACCCTCTTACAACATACATAATGTAAATAGCTTTTCATACAACCTTGTACATAGAAAGACTCAATCATTGCACAAAAAACAAAATGCAGTGCATGCACAAAAGTGAACACAACACCTCTACACAATAATAAGTTGATATAAAACTATGTGGCCTGGGTGCCAGTGACATTTTTTTCAGTCTTCTACAATAATACATGTTCCCATCATCCAGATATACACACCTTTATCAGCATATGACCTCTTCATTAACTGGCAAACAGAATGATCACTGTTACTGGCTCATCATTAGTCATATACTATCAATTACCTATGTGGTGGATAAGGGACACACTGCAGAACATCTGAAGAACTTTATTTTTTCAATAGGTTTCTTAAAAAAAAAGCCAGAACTCAAACATCAATTTATCTGTATTGCCTGTGAAGGGTTGGCTCCCTGCATCTGGTTATTAAAATGCATTACCTTGTTTTGCGCCGTGTCTCTGTCAGAAGGTGGCCATATTGACAGAGGCAGGGCTTTGCTTCCTCATGTCGGAGCTGTACCTGAATGACTGGTAATCTGATGACTGATGGGGAAAATTCAAGGAGCAGCAGACAAAATGAAAGAATTACAGACACACATAATAGATAAGGCAGAAGAAGGGAGATGCATGCAGTAAAGATTCCAATTCAACACACAGCACTATAGAGAAATCACCAAATCTCATTCCAAATCTAATAAAACGAGGCAATAATTTAGAGGCAGCCTTAGAATATTCAATGCAGATATATGCACAGAAATGCCTATTCACACTTACATGTCAAGACATTCACAGAGGTTTTACAGAGAAAAGTTAAATTTGCAGGGTACTGAAAATGAAATTGTATAAAAATGAAGAATGTGGTCAACAGAATATCAACTCGATCTTCTACAGACATATCTGAAAGGTATAGGCATTCATTAAAGCAGATGTAACTGGACGATATTTAGTTTACTAAACCATGGTGTATGATAGGTATTGTCATTGTACTCTGTAAGTGGCAGCTGCATATAATTGCTCAGAGCAAGTCTCCTGATGGTGATAACAGTGGAACAACAGTTTGCACAATAAACATTCACACAGCTGCTTATAGTCTACACTGGATGCCAATTGAGCAGTGAAAGTGCAGAACTGAGAGACAGGAACAAAGTGTTAGTGTTAATTTACTAAAAAAAAATGTTTAGGCTGTTGACTTATAAACGTAAATTATTATTTGGCAAGAGATAATTCACTATGCAAAGTGAATGAGATGAAAATGATCTTTCAAAGAATACCAAACTACAAGCTTCTTGAATGATCGCACAACAAAAATGGTCAGCCTATATGTGTGGCTGTAACAACTAAATGACCAAATGTTCCACCCTGTCTGGTTGTTACCTAAGCAGAATTTGTTTGATTGTCCCATATACTTGACAATGATCATCAGATTGAGTTTTACATGCTTAAAGCTTAAAATCAACCTATATATGGAAACTTTTAATATAGTGCAATGATACGCACCCAGTACTCATGTTTCAAACCTTCAGTGCCAGAAAAGCTGTCATCACACTTCTTCATGGGGGTTTGGGGGAGGCAGATTTAATGGGTGCTCGGGGAACATACTGACAGAAACTCTTAGATACTGTTAGCACCACTTGACTGTGAAGCAAAAATAAAGCGCACTGCTTGCTAGTATTAAGTAACCTGTCTGAGGGGACATTTGAGGGTATGAGGACTTTGCAATTGGGGTCCTCAATTAACACACATGAACTCTTACAAGAAAACAGTTTGGACACCTAGTCAGAGTGACCAATAGTGTGGAATGTTCTGTACAGTAACAAAGATCATTTTTTTCCAGTGGTTTGCACCCATCTGCTGTTTTTGTGTGTTAAATGGAAACAGATGCATTGGATTTCTCATAAAACAGCTATAAAAAAATAACAAATCTGGACTGTGACCTGGAATTAAAGGGGGCTTCCGTTCTTGTGTGAGATCCCCTGAAAATGGATCACTTTACCTCTATTTGATAGTTTTGTAGCTAAATGTTTCCCTCCAACCCAACAGCTGTCAGCCCCACACAACATATAAAATATACATATTACATTTCATATTTCAAATATGACAAGAATATATAGAAAGTTAGCTATAAACAGAAAGCTGAATTTATTCAGATAAAGGTGAAAATACCTTTTTATTTATACTACAACCTAAGAAACATTTGAAAACATTATAAAAGCCCCTAACCTAAAATACAAATCCTACATTTTGACTAAGAGTTAAGCACAATTACAATGATACTTATGGTATATATTTCTTGCTGAAATGCAACTGTGACAATTTAAAATCCATTTAATTATTTTGTAAATAAAATGCTAATGAAAGTACCTATTCCAAACACCACACTTACCAATACCACATATTATATTAATATTAGCCATCATAATAATACTACTAAATATACTAATTATTACTGCAACTACAACAAATACTTTTCAAACCCATAATTAACTTATCTGATGGTGAAAAGACAACAGCGACACAATCAAAAATTTGAAAAGTTACTCAAACCAGTAATAAAAGTCTACAGTTCTTTTCCCGACATTTACAATCTCTTTTGCGGCCCCTGCTCCATAAAACCTGAAACTAGGGAAACCGCGTTCAACTGCGAGTCCATTTACAAACACGGCCCAACATAACCATAAAACAGAGTTAATAATGTAAGTATCCAATCTTTTTTAAAGGTTTCAATTACTGAATAAATAATAAAGTGTATAATTTTTACTTTATCTTCTCATTAAACCTTCCTTTTTATTTGGAAGTTCATATTACCAAATCGTATTCTAGGCCTTTAGGAAAACCGCATTACTGCAGTTAAATTCTTTACTATATTTTTAGAAATCAGTACAGAAATATAATTGCCAGAACTATAGTTGCACTTGTACATTTTTATTTTAGATTTCCGTCCCCCCATTTACATTATCATGTTACAATTCACTGGTAATTCAGGTCATGTACGGTAGTTCTTTTTTATAGCTGAAAAAATATAGTTTAAAGTTTACAGTTTAAAGTACCATGCATTATAACATATAATACATACATATATGTATAATCAGCACATTTAAAGGAAGCTAGGCTTGATATATTATATTGTATATTATGTTATATAGTTTCTAGATGTTTATTCATACTTTGTTTTTTTTGTTTTTTTAAAAGGAGTAAATTATTTAAAAAAAATCAGAGACAGCAAATGCTCTGAATTTATGATAATCACGGTTAACAAAATCAGAAATGTTAAATAAATGACACCCTGGTAACAAATGTTCTTGTCAAAAACATGTTTGTCTTAATTTTAATAATCATTAGCCTTAACAGGTTTAGTTTTTCAACATTGTAGTGCTTATTAGGGTGGAGAGATGTTGACGTACAATTTATCACTAGACAAGAGAACTTCTGATTTGTTTTTATTAATTGCCTTAATTTTACATTATCTTTTTATTCTAAACTATACATTTCTTTAATCCCTTGTAAAAAAAAATCACCTATGTGCCTATGTGGATAGCAAACATGGCATTCCACATTTTTCCAGCAGAAGGGGTACATGGCTTAAAACTTCACTAAAACTTTTTCTGTCCCAATAACTGTAATAATTTGGGTCAAATTCAGTTGAAGTGTTTCCTAAATTGTAAACTCCTCTGATCAGTATCCACTCCCCCTCTTGTATCAGTGTCTATATCTGTCTGTCATTTGCAGCCCCTGTTTAATGTACAGCGCTGCATAATATGTTTGCGCTATATAAATCCTGTTTCATAATAATAATATTAATTATTTTTTCAGGCTGCACAGAAGCTCAAACCATCTGACAGGTCATTTCTTATGTTTTTCAATGTTTATCTGCCTGGAATTTACCTTTAAAGTCCATTTAAACCAAAAACAGTTCAGTTCTCAGTGAAAGGCATGCACTAATAACATTTAATGTTGCTTTAAGGCCACCTTCCATATGTATCTAAACCATGACATTTATTATACTGCATTGCACAAGTCCTGGTTGTATTTCCTAAAGTTTTTTCCCCTTAATTTTGTTTTTTTTCATGGTTTCCTCGGGTTTTTCACTTGGGGATCCTACCAGGACCAAAAGTCCTTTCCTAGGGTGACAATAATGTTCTATAGTTCACATAAAAATTAGGAGGACATTGATTGACCACAAGTATGCTCTAGCTCAGTGGTTGTTAACTTGCTAGATTTAGGGGCTTCAAGTGCAGCTTCAGGTATCACCGGTCGCACATAATATTTAGTGAATGTAATGCTACAGAAGGTTGACATGCTATAGGAGATGGTCAGAGGCTGCAGACATGTTATATATACAATATTTCCCAACCAGGGTTCTGTGGTTCCTCCAGGTTTCTTGGGGTTTCTTGAGCATTTTAGACCTCTCAGGTCCACTGACACCAATTAACTTTTTAGCTATCTGTAAGGATAACATTCTTCAAACTAATGTACTGTGAGCTGTGAGTATAGTAATTATAAAAGTAGTTCCCTGAAGACTTGAAAATTGTTTCAAGGGTTCCCCAATGTTAAAAAGGTTGGGAAAGGCTGCTATAGGAGGTGGTCAGAGTATATAAATATGCTGAAGACTGGGGGATGCTTTATTAGACTGTTGGAGACTAGGGATATGTTATATGCGACTGCTATAGATTACAAGGTAATGCTTTCACATTTGTGTTCTATGGCCTTTTTCTGAATTACCTGTGCCAAGTTTGATATTATTATCCACAGGATCCATTTTAAAGGACAACAGGAAATCATAAGATGAGAAAAGGAATTGACAGAATATCATAAGTAAGATATTTGAAACTAGTATACCAGGTTTAAAAATAATTAATTTTAGTGAAAAATCACTCAAACTGTTTTCTCTAGCCAATTTGAGGAACATTGGCCAGCATAGGGGCAGTCCTAATCCATTTGTTTCTTCCATTCAACTCTAATTATGCTAGAAAAACTAGCAAATGTTTATGTCACATTGGGATAAAGTTTACCATGTTTAACTGGAACTAAATTGTGAAATCAGTTGTGAAATTGTGATTTCATCCAGTTACTAGTCACAATATAGGAAAACAGGCAAATTTTATGCAACAATTGAAATAGAATGCCTGTGTATAACTGAAATAAAACTGCCATGATTTCACTTGGTTAACAGTCACAATATGAGAAAACAGGCATATTTTTATGCAACAATGGGAATAGATTGCCTTCTTATTAGTGGAACTAAATGCTGTGATTGTACTTGCATAACAGTCACGTAGTTCCCGAGCAGCTTTCCCAAAAGCATGTTACCCAAGAGTACTTTCTCCAAAAACCTCTTTACCCCCTCAATAATTAGCAGCATTTTTTTTTAATCCTAAGTGTCCCTAAATTATCTCCAAGCTCTGTCTCTGATTAGCAGAAGCAGAAAAGTTATCCCTATGTAGAAGAAAGTGACAGTCGTGCCAATGCAGCAGCCTATCATTGAATGATCCTGAGTCCAGGCATGCGCGATACCGGAACTCGGAATTGAGCAATCCAAGGTCAGACCACCACTAATCAAAACACAGAATGTTGCAGGGGTGCTGAAGGCTGCACATTAAAAGCCAAAGAGCTGCATTTGATCATTGGACTAGTAGACACCAAGGGCCTGATTTACTAAAGCTCTCCAAGGCTGTAGAGAATACACTTTCTTCAGTGAAGCTGGGTGATCTAAAAAAAACCTGGAATGGATTCCCTAAAATCATTTGCTATTTGCTAGCAAATGTTTTTAATCCTGGTCCAGATCCATTCCAGGTTTTCTGGATCACCCAGCTTCACTGATCAAAGTGTACTATTTCCAGCCTTAGAGAACTTTAATAAATTAGGGCCCAAGGCTCTAGCTTATAGTTAGCATTTTCATTCATTATACTTAACAAAACTGAAATGTATTTGGTAACACTTGGTTAGCACCTTGTGCACATAATCACTATTTTGTTAAATCAGCCCTTAACAATCAAAATTGTTAAATTATAATGCATTTGTACAACGTTATATAGATACCGTAACATTTTATTCAACAGCTATTTGGCACAAATACTCAGACAATCTATTCAAGTCTCTGTCTATATGTTGTTGGTCCATATTTAATTAATAATATTAGTAATTATTATATTTTGTTTAAAGAAGCAACTATCTTCCATACAAAATGATTTCACACTAAAAATGTTTTGGTCTTTTCTGCAAATAAAAGTACCAAGCATGTCACAAAAGTTCTTATCAACCAAAATAAATAATGAGGGTGCAAATCAACAGTGCTAGATATTTACCATAGACACAGGCATCACAAAAAATAAGCCAATCTTATATCTAAATATAAGGTAAAATCATGGCATTGGATTCAATTTTTTTTACATGCAGTTCCCACTTTGTAGAGTCGAAACGAGCTAACGCCAAGCATTGACAAAAAACTCCTCACACTAATACGGGTCGCCCCTCTGATACCTGGGCTAATGGGTTAATCCCCTTCTCACTCTGAGCAGAATACATTTCCTGCCAAGTATTCCTAGGGATTATAAGGGCTAATTATGGATCATTTAGGGACATGTGCCATATACATGAAGGAATGTCAGGTTGCCGGCCTACTACCAAGACAACTAACCCTACTCCTTTGTTTATTTGTGCAAGGTCGCTGGCTTTTTTTTGACTAGTATCAGAATATTTTAATCTGTGTTTACAGAATCATTACAATATAGTGCCTGGTTACAAATAAGAATGCCAACACGAAAATCTAATGACTACAATTAAATACATTAATTAGGGTTGTCTATAACATGTATCCCAAAGCATGCTCTATGTTCTTTTGGGCTAGGTCCTCTCCTCCTCCTGTGTCACTGTCTGTCATTTGCAACCCTTATTTAATGTACAGCCCTGCATATTATGTTGGTGCTATAAAAATACAGTTTATTATTAATAATAATAATAATTAAAATATTAATAAAAATTTTTGAATTTAATTTGAGTTTAATTTTTGAAAAATATTTTATGCTATTTCATGTTTTCCTGTGTAGAATTGGAACCTAACTTGATCAATGTTAATATGTCTATGCTACACTTGAAATTCATAACTTTACAAATACATGGATACATGGCAATTGAATCTGAAGCAAATTAAGTTCAAGGTTAAGTCCACCTATTTCAGCTTCCAATATATTGTAGAAAGGAAAACCAGCTAACAGAGTCCTATACCCTTTAGGGTCTGCAGTGACGAGACCTCTAAACAAATAATACAGCCATGTGAAGGTATCCCGCGTTCCCAGGTAGATTTCTTTTTATGATATAGAGAACAAAAGTGGACACAGTATTGAATTATAAAGAGGAATATCACTACTGGATTCCCTGGGAAATCAAGGAGCACCCCATGTCAGCAGACTGCACTAATACCTGAAACACGAATTTTGATCTGACTGACCATTTCTTCTCATGGTACTGATAAAATATATAAACAGTTAGTTAAACCTAAACATTTATTTTGCTAAATGACTGGTTGGTTACAGTTACAAGTTTCAAATGTAGCCCACCCCTTTCCAATGATATTTCTAAGCTCCACTCAATTTCCATTTTATGTTGATATTAGGGTCAGGCAGAGGTTCTTGTACTTCTGTCTTTATTTCGCACAAAAACAAATCTGATTTGTTGAGTCTAGGAAACATGGCTCTATTACCTTCTTGGCTTCTTATAAGAGACACATTTATCAAGTGGCAGTAGGGGAAAGTCATTGCCCAGAGGAACTGGGACAGGTGGGTGATTCTGAGATGAGTCTAGACCAGCAAGCTGATGAACTATGAGGACCAGTATGCCCCCCTAATGACTTTTCCTCACCAGCTTCAGGCTTTAACAACCGCAGTTTTAGCTTTAAGAAACATTTCAAGTAATTTGATGATGGCTGGACAAAGCAGATGGCTTAGGAATAACCTATGGAATGTACTACATGTGTGTGTCATTTTGTTTCCTATTCAAAGCAACATGAATTCCCCCCAACAAAGGTAACTGAGTTAAGTTTTTTTATGCCAACAGGTCAGGCACAATACTGGGAAGTTAAGTCAGTTGGCTTAGGAAGATGTTAGTCATTTGGGAACACTTTGACGCAATATTAGTGGGATTGTTTCTTATAACAACCAATTTCATTTTTGGTAATTTTCCCAGTAAAGATAAGAAAATTACTGATTAATCCTGATTGTTGCATAATATTTTATTTTTTTCCTTCAATAAAAAAAAAAAATGCCATTAGCGAATTGCATTTACATGGTGGCAAAAGCAGGGTACACATAATAATAATAACAAAAATAATATAGACTTTTTAAAAACAGATTTTTTACAATAGATAAACATTTTACCCATTTTAACATTTTTATATTTATGAAGACCATCTCTCAGTGTCCAGAATAAATAGAATACTTTATATAATATAGTCCCAATTTTATTGCTACATTTTGCATTAGGTTAGTGGTAAAATGAATAGACCAAAAATAGAAAGCATTGTTACATATTTAAATAATAAAATAAAATTGAAAAATTCAAAAATTATTGGATTCTTTAGGCTGCTTTATATCTATCTATATTTTGTGTTTGGCTGTTTACAATTACAGTAATTTCGTTAAACACTGGAAATTATAAAAAAGAAAAAGTATTGTGTACAATTCTACATTAAGTTCACCCCCGGTTTCTTTTTTCTTTTTGTTAATTATCCTTGAAAACCTTGCTCAGAGTTGAAGTATAAGATGGCCGCAAGGACCTGACAGTGTTGAGTGAAAAGGGTCAGCTGTGTTTAAGATGGGATAAAAGGTTTAAAAGCCAATCAAACATTTTAGAGTTACTGTCACATGAAAGAAAACAACTAGAGCGAGAGGTGGACAAGCTGCTTAATAAGTACGTTTGATGGACATTCTGGTGTGTACGCTAAACATTGGATGTCTTGTCAAAGCTTGACGTTACATCACAGTATAATATATTTCTTTGTGCGTATTTTACGTTCTCTTATATTCTTTAAGCACAAGTCCCAAATAAAATTATTTGCAAAATCACATTTGCTGTGCATTGTAAAAACTGCACAATATTTTAAATATAAATTGCTGAGACAGAAAGCATTGAAATGCTGCTTTTTTATTAATTTATTTGTTTTGGTAAATCAGTCACACTGGAATCAGCATGCCACTGCGACCGAACATACTAAACAAGTAAAGAAAAAACAAAAAAATTAAAACATTTTGCTGCCATCCACAAGTAAATGTCAAATAAATGACAGCTGCACATGGCCATCCGCAGTCTGTAGATAATTATTTTAAATAGTCACAAGCAAAAAGGATTTATTTTAGGGTATTTAACAAACGTACACTACAGTGCTTCTATAGGTTCACATTTTTATAAAAATAGATAAATAAAAAGGGCAATGGCTCCCATATTTGTAACTGTGGCTCAAAGTAATATCAGACATGTGACATCAGGTCCATTCTATATTTAGATTCTGGCACATGTATACTAACCTACTATTACCTAATAACTTTAGTAAAGTACTGTAAAGTACTTTATATGTCCAATATATTCCCAATATGATCAATGAAATAAATAAAATCTCAGGTGACTGGTTTTAAACCAATACATTTTACTGAGAAAGAGAAAAAAAATTATACAAAATACAAAGTTGCGCCCGCATATTCCGCATCTTTTTATCTGTAAAAACTATATTTTGGTTGGAAATCATCAAAAGTTCACAAAAATGTAACCTCTAATACTTTCCCATTTTTAAATCGTAGCTTTCACTTAATGCTTTGGAAAATTAAACCCCTATGCCCTAGTCATATTTCTTGGCACTTTCATGGAGAATAGGATGTCAGGAACAGTAAAAAAAGCCAGTTGTGGTCATTTTGTCGTGTCTGTATGATTTTCTTCAAAGCTCCGAGCCTTTAATCAGGCCATAAAAATTTCAATTGTGAATGTTTTTATTGGGTATTAAATGCACATGCGAACATTTTTTTCACAGAGAACTTTTTTTTTTTTTTTTTTTTTTAAAGAAAGGGAGGCAGTTATTGCACATCAGAGGTTTCCATTTCTCATTAACTAACCATTAAAATATTTGAGATTTTATTTTAGCTGTACCATATGGATCAATACATAGATTTTATGATGAAAAAAATGTGCTCTCTGCAAGCTTTTTTGTAAACTATTTTAGCAAAAAATAAAAAAGGCTTAATAATGTGAAAACTGTAAACTTTATCTCTGAAATAAAGAAAATTATTTCAAAAACAAATTATTGACTAAGATGAGGTGGGAACAGCCGGTCGTGCATGGCAACAGACATTAAGCTATGTTGCGCAGTTTCAAAATAACACGATCGCATTTCAGAGCCTTAGGAGGACATGTTGAAAATGCTATGCGCTTACAATATTAGAGCATCCATAATCGGAAAGTCAGTCACCTGTAAGGTGGGACGCATTTTACATTTGCTGAAAGCCATCTATCTTTATAACTTGCAAGTCTTTTTTTAACTACTGAATGGTAAAGCTTTACATTATAAAAAGAATAATATACATGTAATATAAAAAAATCAATGTTAATGGATCAGTAACTATTCCTTTTGGTTCACCAGTAGTTTTGTTGCAATTCCATCAGCAACAACATCTCCTGATATGGTGGAAAACAAGAATGAAGTAGAGCTGATTTTCTTACTATTACTCCAGGAAAGGAGGTGACAGAGTAAAAGCTCACACTTGGATGTTTAAATATATCTAGTATAACTGTTTGATTTGATATGTTTATGATGTATTTTACTATATGTTATTTATTTTTCTGTATAATGCAATTTATTGGAAAGCATAAAGGCTTTTTAGCATGAATTGCACACACTTTATGGTACTTGACCTAAAATACAAACCACACAGTGGTGGTTAAGTAGCAGCTGGTATTAAGAGATCACTATTCTAACAGAAATGAGGAACTCTTACGATTTGTGCAATATTACATATTAAGAGTTAATAGGGTTCAATTAAACAGAAATTCATATGAATTAATAATGAATATGGATACGTATATAAGTATAGAAACATACCATTCCAACTTCAATAGATTAGACAAAAGAAATAGCTTGCATTATGTGGTAAATCCTTATATAAAACAAGAACATTAAAATAAAGGAAGAATGATAAACTGAATGATAGAATAAAGAAAGAATGATAAACAAGGACAGACTGGTATAAAAAAGTCTTGCATATTTATAAATACTTTAATGTCTTTAGCATTTTTGCATACTTTTAATATTTTTGTTTTAGTGTATATACTTACTTTAGTGTTTCATCTAAAAAAAAATAAAAAATAGAGGAAAAGAAAAACAGCTCTGAGCCAGAATAGCATGCTAAAAAACAAAAAAAAACCTGAAACTAATCTGCATTGTTTATTCTTCTTATTATTATTATTTTTATTGATAAACAAATGGAAAAAAAAATAAAGCATTACATGACTTTGGAGGTCCTGCAATAGTATTTGTAAACCTAAACCAAATATTTATGTCTATACTATATATTATATTCACAAAAGCCTATCAGAGATGCTGTTTATTATACCTTTTCTACTGTATTATAAGAATGGAAAAGTCATGCAGATATTAAACTGTAAGACCAAGTTACCAATAGCAACATAACACATAGTAAGCAATAGCGAGTACCATACTGCATTATGAACCATACCACGCCACATGGCCCATAATATAAACCTGATTACAAATACTATGAAGGGGAAATGAGATAGATCTCTACACCTTATGCAGGCTCCTTCGCTGCATTTGAAAAAACACCATAGTTGCATATAAAAAGATGCGGGTTAATATGTGTTTATTATAATTGGAGATAGTTTTTTGGGAACCTGAACCTCATTCTGAGAACATACAAATAAATATATATATATATATATATATATATAAATATATCACAGAGGTGAATGGAATAGTTTTACATTTTTTACAATTATTAAACAGCTCTGTTTATCAAACAGACGCAGCAAGATAAGTTAATTTTTATTGTTGCAAATTTTAGGCATTACTAGCAAAATTTCACAAAAAATTAAGAGGTACATGTAAGTATAATAGATCAAAGACGTTTATACTAGAGAATGGATAAATATAGATAGATCTAGAAGCACATGGCTGTACAGTATGTACACACTCCCAGCTGCTCCCAGACCACGATAGTGACATTGCAAAGTGAAACTTGTGCACAGCTTAGATTTGGTTAGCTACTATCATGGGTTAATCTCCTAATGTGACGTCATAGCACACAAAATACCCCCGACATGCCCACACCTCAATCATAACAATACATTTGTCCTTGAAGAACATGTGAGAGGGTTTGCCTTGTAAAATCTTCCAACCTGTAACTTTGATGTCTCTAAATAAAGTTCACAGAAATACCATTGGAATTCCCCGCTAAGGTCGGCACCGCCTAGACTCTGACAGTCACTGGGCATCCAGCTGACATCTCAAAGTAGATATTAAAAGACAAGAGAATGCCCCAAAAAGTAAATGTCACATATGAATTATGACAGTAACAGATCCTACCCCCCAGCATAAACTTTGTATTGTTAAAATATAGTAAAGTATTTACCAAGTAATTCATAATACGATTCCTCTTTACTTACTTTTGTCCTGGCTGAGGGCGGACGGCTCCCCCGGGCTGGTCTTGCTCACGGGGGTCCCTGGCCTGATTCATGGCGGCCAAAAGCATTCAGCAGCAGTGGCAGCAAATCCCCCAGATAGCAGCAGTTCAGATCCACTCGGGGGCTGAGAGAGAAGGAGGGTGGGCTGTCAAAACAAACGTGATGGGGGAACCTGCTAACCCCTCCTAACTGTACCAGCCTTCCCTCTTAACCCTTCCTAAGCCCAGACAGCCAAAGACCGCTCCTAACTATGGTATCAGACAGATCACCTTTCCCAACCTTCCTTAAACCTATAAAGAAAACACTTCTCCCAACTATATAAACAAACTACTATAAGACCATCCACTACAATTAACATTTTACAGATATTTATCCCTACTTAACCTTTCCGATTCCCGATCAATAAAACACCTCTCTGGACTGTATTCTAAGGACAGCCTCCTCTCTAAGCCTGGACATCCAGAGAAGTGACCACTTTGTAAGTATTTTCTAACTCTGATCAATCAAAGACATCTCCTGTCATAACCAGACCTAAGACCAGCCTTCTTTCCTAAAGTGGAACTATGGCAGATAGTATATGATGCAGGCTTTCTGTAGAACTATTACAGCAGTTTTTGTTTTTCTGAGTTCCCTGTCAGACTGTTTTACTACCCGTTGATCCATTCACCTACCAGTAGATGTTTTCCTCTTTCTTTAAAGCAGAACTAAACTGAAATAACAAAAAGTCACCTAGAGGTGGAGATATTTGACTGAAGAGACATGCAAAGGCTTGCCAAAAAAACTTTTCCAGTTTCTGTTTTTTTTTTTTTCATGCTTATGCTGCGTCCGCTTAGAATACACTTCAATACTTGATGCGTGGGTCAGTGTAACTCCTAAATGTCATGAGTGGCCACCAAATGTCTGAAAGAGATTATGACGGACCTGAAAGCAGGAAAGATGACCTCTGGGAGATGCAGTGACAAATTCCTGGACCTGTGACCATTGCAGGGCACCAAAAAGTTTAATGTGCACAATATTCGTCAACTACGACATGCACATATTCTGATAATGGCAACCCTCACTGAGCGTTTAGTTCTATTTGAACTATTATATATTAAGTTATAAGGTCTGCAAATCTCAAGGCTGTGTTGTCACTTTGTGGACAAGGTAGTCATTTTAAAAGGACTTTAAACAGGAGATAAGCACATTTAGGTAGACAGGCTAGAACCTTTTTTAACAGTCAGTAAAATTCATGTGTTTTTTTTCCAGAAGAAAAAAAAAACACATTGCTGGCAGTGCTCAAGCCAGAATTTTTTTTAAGCCGGGTGGGAAGAAATTTTAGGTGGGTGGCAGCCCCTGTATTGTGAATAAACTCTTTGGTAACCACCCAGAAACAGCCGGGTGGGTGCTGAAAATTGCCGGGTGGTGCACCCAGCTAAAAGTGCCTGGGGAGAACCCTGATTGCTGGTAATGCTCAAAAGGTGTTAGCTGAAGTTAGGCTTTAATTTGTATGTTTGTTTGTTTATCCACAGGTTGACAACGATAAAGAATGAAAAGTGTTGTCACCCTGTGAAGCAACATAGAAATTTAAGCCAAACTCCAGCTAACAACTTTATAGCATTTGTTCATACACCTATGAACAAATTTTAGGGTCGGCAAAAAGCAAAAACACGCTGTATATAAATATGGAGTGGAGAATCTGATTTACACTATTTTTTACATGTATCAAACATTCAAGCAGTAACAGCAACATGTTTTAGAATTTTTGGAAAAAGTTGGAACCGCATGAATAAAATCTGACAATATTCTGACATTACTGCTGCTGCTTTCTCATACATCTGTTCTTCATTCTAAGAAAAGCCTTATACATTAAACCTTCCTAATCATAACCATCCAGAGATATACCCTATCACTATAAAACAAAGTCACATCTATTACCTGTTTCCAAACCAAGATCACCCAAAATATCATCCTATTCCCTGACACCATATAAACCTCTATGAATACAGATTTAGGATCCTGACCCTTCCTAATTCTAGTAATCCAGAGACTTTTTTTAACTGAAAACTTTATCTGATAAGTTTTCTCCAACTTTTTCTGTTTCGGACAAACTGTTTCACTTTAGGCCCCCAAAACACCCTATCCCTGTTTTAGATCTATCTCTATCTCAAGGTAATCTTCCAAGTCCATGTGTTTCAATGACAGTAATTGATATTCACCAGGGAATGTTTGAGGGAATGTAAGATTCCCTGCTTTATAAATAAAGCTTTAAATGACTGCAGTATAATGGTAAAGTAATGGTGAAAAATAAAACATCTGTATGTTTATCCAATCATTTTTATTTATAATAATCAGTGTAACTGGGAATGTGTTCAGGAAGACGACAAGTATGTATAAATGAGTGACCTGTCCTACCTAAACTAAACATTGAGTGAATAATATTTTCCAAAGTTTGATCTGTAATAGCCTTTTTTAAATTACTTCAGAATAAAGTTTGGATAAATGTCAGTATTCAGACCGTGGTCCCCTATGTTTTATTTTAGCTTTACATATTTGACGGTACAATTCTGTGAATGGATATTATGCTGAAAAAAATTAAACACTACGTAAATAAATACAAAATATATTAATAATTAGAACAAAAAAATAATCAGCGACTACACCAATACCTGTTTTTGTTATATGCTATTGTAGGAAAAAAATTAAATTTAGGGTTTCCATATTCAAGGTACAGCACATTAGTTTGCTTTCCTTCCTCTTTGTCTGTTATGTTTTGTATCCCCTGTATCATTTTATTTACTCAAGTGTTAATATTTGCCTTAGCCATTTTATTTGCAAAAAATAAACTATACTAGAAACAACAACAGATTAATTCACCATCAAAGTAAAAACATTGAAAACTTGTGTAGTTGTAAGACATTCTAAAAGGGTCTGGAGGTTTGTGGTTGAAATATACATTAAATGTATAGATTTGTAAAGCAGAATATTCAGTTGTTGCATTTTCAAGATGCAGCTAGTCAAATACAGTGTTTTGGTTTTTTTTTTATTCTTACTTATCTTGATGCCAATGTATGAGACACACAAACATAAAATACATAGCATGAATCATTTTTGCCTAAAGGTTTCTCCAAAGACCACATATTCTCAGGGCTTTCTATTTTTCCTTTCTGATTAAAATTAAAAAGATCTAGATAACTATAAGCAGTTTTAGGTTCCTGTGCACAAGTTTATTTTCACTATAGAGCGCAGTGGGACCCCCAGTATAAAGCTCTCTACTCTACTATCTACCCCCTGCTCCTACTGGCCCAACACCATGCTTAATGACCTCAATATCCACTGGTAAAGAGATGGAAATAGGAAAGGGTGACAGAATGCCACTGACCATAGGAGATGGTCTCTACTTGCACACAGGAGTACCCTTATTCTGGGTTTCCATGAAAGTCTGCACAAAATATTTTTATCTAATAAAAATTTTTCAAGGTACAATAAAATGTTCTGTGGCAAGTTCTTCACCACAGTGCAGAATAGTGGGAATTAAGGTACTTGTGTATTTCTTATGGAGTAAAGAGGGATACAGCTTTGTTTAGGATGTGTTAAACACATGGAGGTTTCTTTTTCCATTTTCTTTTTGGATCCAGGTAAGCACTTGTGGCAACACTTGGGCATGAGCTCACATGACTTGTGGTGTTTGAAACAGCCTTAAATTTAATTACTACTGTATGATTGACCCCCTAGCTACTTGTCTCCTTTTCTGATCTTGTCCAATGTTAGTACTTACTGTAAAAAAGGTGATCAGTCATTTCAACTGAAATTATTATAAGTATTTCATTAATTCTTCTGATGAAGGGTACAATTTCTCCCAGAAATGTGTTGAGCATTGATCAACTGTACATTCATTGTGTGAATTTGCAACAGAAAAAGGAAATCATTTGCCCTGCATTTGAGGTATGCCTTTTATTCATTAGTCCTGTATGCATTAAGGTGTAGACTTACCTCAATGAGTACGTTAACAGTGGAAAGTTACTAAGCCTGAAGTTAGAGTTATGGCTTTTTGGGAACGATGGAGTGCAGTCACATAACCTCGAAGACACACGTTAGATAAATAAGTGATCACTAGAGGATCTAATCACTCAGGGGAACTTCAAAAGACCCTGTGTATGGTTACAATCTAAAAAAGAAAGCTAAGGAAGGAAAGATGGTATTTATGGATACTTTGTGATGCCTGAAAATACCTTTTGTAATGCTCAAATCTGTTCTCGACACCATAAGCAAGATTTTCTCAAAATATTTGCTTCTCTTTGATCTGGCCAAAACAGACCCAAGCTTCGCCACCATAATTTAATGATTAGGCTTCTACTGGCCACAAAGTTTCAAGTTTCAAGTTGCAGCCAAATGCAAAAGATGGTTACAGCTGGGGTCACAGAACTAACTCTGCAGCTCACCACGGGTCTGAAATGGCTGTAGTTTTACAGCTCAAAATGTCTTTTTTTTCTTAGGTTTTATTTGCTAAATGCTTGTTAATTATTTTGTTTAATTTGTCCTTGCCCCACAAAAGAACTGTCTACAAGCCTATACCCACAGGGAAGAGTGATGAATGGGTAACTGGAAGTAAAAGTATCTTTCACTATACAGATTCATACGCAAACAAAAATAATCTCCTACCCTACTCCCTGTAAATCACAAACACTGCAGACAGTTGTCATCAATGGTCATATTTTTCCATATCTAAGTGACTGAAAGACAGGTAGAAAAACATTGCAATATAACTAGCTAATCTTACAATAGAGTGAATATCCTGAAGAACGCATCAGTCACAAGGTTACATTATATCACTGCTTATCTAAGCATTGTTTGCATTGATGGAATTCAACACCACTTGACTCAGCATCCTAAACATAACTATGTGTCAGATGTTCCCCGCTTACATGCAGCCCCAGTTCAGTGCTCATATGCAGCTTCTTTCCAGCAAAATCTGGCGGTGACTGTGGGGACATGTCATGTATAATCAAGGTCACAGTCCAGTTAAGAAAATAATGCAGCTGATATGCAAGCACCGGAGCTGACGTGAAAGCCCCTTATGATACCTGTGTTATGCTAAATAACTGTGTTAGTCTTCAAAGTGATTTCTGTGTCCCTGTGGACCCCTTGGATCTCAAATCTTAGTAGTATATAGCGTCCAATTCGGATTACACCCTGCAAAGCCATTATATAGTTAAATGCTCAAAATGTGGTGGTCAGTGCAAGCTCTATTAACTGACTTGGTTTAGTGTCAAGAAGAGGAAGGGTTTATTCTCAAATTATGAGAAAAGGTAAAGGTTCATGTACAGCGTTGGTTTATGCAAAAATTCATACTATTCATGGTATCTGCAAGCACTTTTCTTAAATACACATATGAATATGAATTTATGCTGCAGAAAATGATCAGTATGCGCTCGTGTTCAAATCCCTTTGTGTGACTAATTGCCATTGTTTTAGCAGCTGTTTAACAGGGATGGTAATAATTTTCCTCAGATACACATACTATATATACAGATATGCACATACATAATAAATCTTAAAACATGTAGAGTTTTAACAAAAAATATGGAGTAGAAAATATGTGGTAGATTTATAAAGTGGTGAACGGTACATTCACCAAATATTTAGTGCATGTACTGCACTAAATCCCAGTAATTTATTCCCCTGCAGTGAAAGTTTGAATAGGATTACATTGACTGCTTTATAAATATGTTACATATTTACAGTATACACATAATACAGTCTAGTTTCCTTTTTAAGATACCAAGCTGAAATTGGAATTCGCCCAAAATTGTTTCGTACTGGTATTCATTGTAATCTTTATGGCAGATTCCCATGCCCAATAGGAATACAGACTAGCAGACTTTGTGGTAGTGTTGGACAGGTAATATTACCATATCATCAATAACTAGTTGCTAATTATGCCGACACCAAGATTTGCCCTTCCAGCTCCGCAAGCTTACATACTTTACTTTAAACTTTGCGCGACTGTTATAATATATTCTTCCCCCAAAAAATTGGCTGGATATACGTCTGTGAAGGTTCCCATTTAGCCAGGTCATTGTATATTTAGTAGTAGTTATTTGTATTCTACTGGACTTGTTCATGTGATGTTGAAGATGCTCTACCAGTTACTCAGTTCTACCATTGTAGGAAAATCACTTTAAAGCTGCGTACACACGGCAAATTTTTCTCGCCCGATAATCGGTATCGGCCAATTATCGGGCGAAAATCTGCCGTGTGTACAGTTGGTCGTCGTCCATCGTCCGACGACCGTCCTGGCGGATCCATGGACGATGGACGACGACCGATCTTAATGAAAGGGAGAAAAATTGCAGGTGTGTACGCAGCTTAAAGCAGACCTATCACCAGTGTTTTTACATTACATACAAGAGTAGACAAATAAAAAAAAAATGGGGGAAGTCCCTCCTATTCTGTCTTACATTGCTCATGCATGTGCAGTGAGATTAGCACCCTTTTTTTCCCTTTACAGCAGGCTATGTGACCCGATCTCGAGCCTGCACAGTGCGAGAGTGGCTGGCGTAGCCAAAAAAGGCGGGTAAAAATGGTGGCACCCCACGCCACAACAGAGGAGAATTCCAGAACAATGCAAGACCAATCGAGGACATCTCCGGCAGTGTGACTTTATCTTTTCAGCTTAGTTCCACTTTAATGCAGTGTTTCCTGACCTTTTTCATGTTTTAGAAGAACCCCTTCTATAATTTCTATAGCCACAACTCACAGTACATTATTGTGGTGGTCAGTGGGAAGAATGCTTTTTACATTGTTGCCAGTCGAAAGTAAGTCACCCTTACAGATAGCCAAAAAGATCATTGGTGTCACTTAAACTGACCTAAGAGGCACAAATTGCTTATTGCTCAAGGAACCCCTAGCAACCTCTGAATGAACCCCGGAGTTCCACTGATTCCTGGTTGAGAAACGCTGCCTTAATAAGCACAAATATTATATCCTACATGATTTGTATAGATTTGTTAGTGTTTGTTATTCATAAGGAAAGTGTGTCTTCTCTACCAGGCACAGCTTGGGAGATTAGGTTTAGTAGTATAGATTACTATGTTACCTCATGAAGGCTGGTTATTTATAAAGATTAATTGTAAGAGTGGAAGATTGATTGTTAGGAGTATGAAGTCTAGGAGGTCACAAAACTGTGCAGGAAAAAAGTAACTGTTAACTATACTGACTACTTAATTTGCTTAGTAATTTGCTGTCATAAGTAAGCTGTTGTTTACTATATATTGTTTGAATTCCTATAAATAACAAAATCTGCTGTCTGATTTTGTCTGTGCAGAGACATTCCTTTCCTAGAACACATATTAAAATATTGTTTCAGAACTGTTATTGACTTACAAGTACAAAAATTATAAGGTCCTAATTCACTAACAGACATGCCCTCTCATATCATCAACCGAAATCCAAAAAAGTATGCATAATATTAGAATAAAGAGCTGCTACTACCTAAATCTAAAACTGATCTGTAGAGTCATCACCAATTTGTCACCAATCACCAGAGAGCTGCCTGGTGTTTTTGGCACACTCAACACACAACTTTCGTTGTAGAAGAAGCAATGCAGCCCCACTTGTATGCTGCGAACAAGGCCTAAAGTTTCTTGCTTCATAATTACTATACTGGCTGCCTAGCCGGCAAATAAATGATACCCGGCTCTGATCAAAGGGTCCATCACAAGACAACAATCTTATGTTAAAGCAACTATATGCCATAATTTTAAAGTATGTTTTACTATTTTAGTGTATAGTTATTAGTATAATGTAATACTTTACATTATTTAAATTTATTAATAAGAATCGTAGTTTCATGGTATGTAAAACTTTATACCAACTGATGATTTTTATAACAAATAACTAGCCTTATTTACCAATCTTGGGGATTTTTGAAATACTTTTTATTACTTTAACCCTCTATTTTAGACAGATCCATTGGTCATTGCTGTGTGGTGTAACCTGGATTGATCCTGATTTAAGCCTGGAGCTATATGAGCCACCAATATACATTTAAAATTTTGTGTACTTAAACTGTAGGTCATCTTTTAACTTGTTTAGCACATTGGGTAAGTATTTTCATGTTATTTCAAAATTTGTATATATATTTATCTCTAAATATATTACCTAACTTACCTTTCTATCGCAACATTCGCAAAAGAGAGCAGACTAATTCTGCGAAACGCGCAGAGAGTGACAAAGTTTGCAGATCTTTTTGCAGAGACAAATTATATTGTGTGGTAGTAGTGCTTTGTCTTGGAGCAACTATAACCACTTTGATAACACTTGATGGCACATGTAATTTTATTAATTATTTGAACACCTTTTGTGCTGTTGTTTATACAGTACCTTTAAAATCCTGCTGTTCATGAAATCCCTGTACCTATATATGGATCATGTATGTGTTTTCAAAAGTATTTTATTTTATAAGCCTGCTGTAAAAAAAAATGCAATATTGTTGCCTGTCATGAGCTAAATATCTAGCAGAGGTTGTTCATTTTAACAAGACAAACACAGCTGTCGTAGAGCATCAGCACAGCTTACTTAATGGCATCATTTACCATCACTTGGTCACAGGTCAATTGGTCCCGAAAGAAGAATATTTCTTTCTAACCATTTCAGTCCCTTGTTAAGCAGAAAGGTGACCTTGTTGACATGGCATGAAGCAGAGAAATGGCCATCCACATATGTACTCAGAAAAACCACCTCAAGTATTGTACTATCTGTTACAAGGGGAAAGGACAGCTGCTACTCTGTAAAACACAGTGTGTGACAGCTTTAATATGGTCTGTAGCCTTATTTTATGGCTGGAGTTAAACTTAAGTTTATCCCAACCATTTGTACATTCCATTACTTGACAAGTCCTTACCACCTCAGCTGGCGGGCTGTTCTAAAGCTTCAGTGCCTCTAAAGCTGACAGTACACTTAAAAAAAATATATAAGATAATAAGGCTATCTCAGACCTTATCTTCTAAAAATCGGCGTAAGGCTGGCCATAGACAGTAGAAGGAAGGCAGACAAGCAGGCATGAGTTAGATTGCAAGGCTTTCTTTTCCATTTGATAACTATTCTCCAAAACAAGCCTCAGCTGGTAGTGACTGCAAGTGTCCTGTAGAGATTAGGTAATTGCCTAAACTAGCTGAAAGCTACATATTAGAATGTGTCATGTATCTGGACATGTTAACTCACTTAGCATGTTTGCGTTTGTATCTAATTACACTGATTTGGTGAGTTTCCCCAGATACTCTTCTTTCCTCTAACAGCTTCTAAAAAAACTGCCTGGTTACAATTGACTGCAGCTCCACAGCTCCAGTAGGCATGTATGGGTGACAACTCACCACCTACTAATGCTGCAAAAAAAGTCTAAGAATAGTCATCACCCTTCAAAATAAATATGAGTCTCTTTCTTAATGCAGCATATTAATCAAAAAAGTTCTGAACCTGTCCTAAAAATTTATTATTAAAGGCTCAGTGCTCGCCGTAACTAGGTTACCCCAAATCTGCAACTCAAATCTTTTTTTGTAGCTAACACTAATATCCTACATTGCATTGTAATTATACAAAAAGTCCTAAAAGTTATTTTTAAAAAATAATAATTTTAAACACAATGGAGCTGATTTACTAAATGAATAGAGAATAGAGGTTTAGGTAGTAAATTTATTCCCTTGCAAGAGATTTTCACTTAGCTTAATAAATGAGATGATGCTCTGCTGATTACAACCATCATGTGTAAAATCATAATTTTAGATTTTCTATTACATGATTGGGTAAGCTTTGAACAGCTCACAAGTCAAGCTCCAATTCGGCTTAAACATTTTTTAGTGCATAATATTGTTAGATGTCTTAACATGCAGTGTAGAGAGAATGAGCAGTTGAATAACAAAAATCTGGGCTACTGCTAATGCACATCATCCATGTTTGCAATAAACATGTGGCAGTATTGGGGAGCTTATCGTGGGCAGCACAAGGACACCAGCTTTGGGTCAGTTCTTATACAGGCGTGAAATAATTGCTGTAATCTCCAGTTGTTTCGCCTGACAATTGATGGAGAGGCCCTGCTCATGTCCAGGACTTCCCCTTTTATTTAATATTGTGAGAACCTTGTAAAAATATTTTTAACTTGTGACTGTCTTGTAGGAAAGCATGTAATGTATCCATCTCTGTCATGACAACATTGTTTTGAAACCCCTGTAACATGATGTTCACATCAACTTTCTATGAAGAACAACAAACGACATGTAGGTACTTTGCATCATAATTAAAGCAAACCTGTCACATGAACAATGTAGTCAAAATACACTCAGCTTTCTAAAGAAGGAACCATAAAATGTGAATGTCCCACTTTTCAAAAGATCTATGAGCACATCCCCAGCATTCCACAATTCAGAGTGGTTGAGATTCTGAATTTATTTGAGATAATTTTCACTACAGTGCAAAAATTACTGCTTTCAAAATGTAAATATATTCTTGAACAGTTAGTAAAAGTAAAACTTTCTGTAATACTCACCTTCTATCAAATGCTGGTCTCAAAGTATTTTATTTTGACCACAAAATGTCCTTCATCTTTCCAGACTGAAAAATTCCCATCATCAGTGAATGCAGTTGAAGCATGTCTCTTATGCACCTCTGTCAGAAAATGGAAGCCATGTAGACATCATCTTGTGTTCCCTAAACCAAGGATTTTGTGTTCCCTATGAATGACCCATAAAGAGAAAAGTAAGCTCTGTAGAAATGGAGAGGCTCACAGTTAACAGAAAATAGTTTTTTTAGTAAGCTTTTCTGTGAAAGTCCAACACTGTGACCTTCCATGACTCACTTCACATAATTTCACTTCTTAAAAAGAAAAAAAGACTTTGTACTTTGGACACAGGAATTCTTAATATATATATATATATACATATATATATATATATATATATATATATTCCAAGAAAAGGGATTTTACTTTTCTTTTTCTCATCTAAAGAAAGACAAGGATCTTTGACCTTTAGAACATCCAAAACCAAGGTACCTGATAAGTGAGCAACACAGCAAACAAGTAAAAGCAGGCCCAAGAAAACAACAGCAAACTAGTAACTAACTTCTTCTTTGGAAAGGTCTAGCAAAATTAGCTATGACTGTAAAGGGGGAATCCATTCTTTAGGTCTAAATGATGGCCTGTCTAAGTCATATAGAGACGGTGGAACCAAAAGCTGGTACAACTGTAAAGCAAGAAAGATCTGGATATGTAAGCATCTTTGAAATCCATAGAAGCCAGAAATTCTCCTTTCAATGGCAAATCTGGTAGATTCCATAAAGAAATTTTAGACATTTTAGACAAATTTTGGAAGAAAAAGACATTTAGAGCTTTGAGATCCAAAATGAAAGAAAATATCTCCTGGGGACTTGGAAATGGTAAACAGGTTAAAATGAAACCCCTGAAATTGTTATGCCACATGAACTATGGGCAATTACAACTTGATCCAGAAGAACTGATTGAGTTAGCTGGAGATCTTATAATCCCAGCTATGACACAATAGGGTTTGAGGTGAAAAAAAACAAAAAGTGGCCAGGGAGCTTATAGTTTATAGACCTGATATCATACCTCCTGCATGCAAGCATCTCAGATGCACATTTTCTAAGCATCCCCAAGGGGAGTAGAAGGTTTGTCTTAGAATTTGGCAGAACTAGATATCCAGAACTGGCTGGTGAATAGGAAGCCTAGCTTGGGGCAGTGAGGAGATAAAATAAAAAAACAAAAGGGACATTTCTGCAGTCTGTTGCTTAGACTTTTGCTGATAAAGATGGACAATATGCAGTAGAATCAATGGTGTTGTCTTTGGGAGCTGTACCAAGGAGATTAGAGTTTTCCAGCAAACCAATACAGCTGACATGTATTACTGCAGCCCTCAGATCCACATGCTCTATTAGAGGAGGTTAATGCTTGGCAGCAGATAGATCTCTTTTTAAGTAATTTTTACCAGATAGGTATGGTTTGGGAAAGTAGGGTCACAGCTGGCATTGGATGAAGGGCAGTGCCCACCAACAAACCTAGAAAGATTTCCAACTACTTTGGATTTTTTCAAAGACAGTCACGTCCTCTATCAGAATAGTAAGCCTCCAGTTAAAGCATTGCTGGATCCACCACAAGAATAGACCACTTATGAACAGGATAACAGATACTCCTCAGCTGGGAGGGGGAAAGACCAAGCCAATTCTTGGGAAACAAAGGAGAACACAAAGGATATAACAGTGCAGAGTATAGCATGATTCTAGGCTGCAGATATTGGCACCATCAGTAGGCATGGTGCAAGAAACCTTACATTGACCACCTTACATTGGTGGTCAAGGGAAAGCAAACCTCCAGTACCGATAGCTCAAAAAACACTCGCTACTGACTTAGCCAAGTTATATTAGCCACAAAACTAGGAAGTCACCATCACATGTGGGGTCAATCAGCCAAAGCTCAAGAAACCCCTAGCAACCTCTGAAAGAACCCAGGTTGAGAATGACCAATCTACAGTGTGTTTCCAGGATATGTAATACCCATCTCCTACATTACTGCACAGTAGTATAGGGCAGTGGTCGCCAACCTTTTCAGGTCCGAATACTAAAATCCCGACCGCGCATGCGCGGGGAGCCAGGTGTCACTCAAAGTGGAGAAACCTCCCCCAAAGAGACATCATTATAACATAACCCCGCCCACTCTCTCATCGCAGATCTGAACCTGCAATGGGAGAGTGGGCGGGTTGTGTGCAGGGCCACAGCCCACCCACTTGCCCGAGCCTGGGGACTGCTCGGGGTACGTGGTCCACGGTTCTGGCCTGTGCGTCCCCCCAGCAGGACCACATTTTCCTACGGACCACAGCTTGGTGACGGCTGGTATAAAGCACAAAATACCAAAATGCCTCCTCTGAAGCATTATAAAATCATCAATAATTTATATTTGCCCACTTTCAATTTGAACGTTTCAATAAAAAAATGTTTTTTTTTTTATATAACACCAATGATGTTATGGGGTCCTTTCTGGTGTAAATTGTGGTTAATAAGAGTTCAGAAAAATATTCAAACACCTATTACAGGAAGGCATGTTCAAACCTTTGAAAAAAGCAAACTGCATTAGGTAATAGTAAAATAACTTCCAGGCAGAGATGGACAACATTATCAACCATGGTTCTATTATTAGTTTGAGTCCACTTTTGGAAACCATATAAAAACTTAATGCTGAAACATACAACATAGGTGGCATGCATGGAATACATGGCATAGAATTAGATCTAGAGGCACATCTTCTGCATGGGTCTGTCACGCACTCCTCATTAGGTCTCGGTGAATGTGCAAAGGGATGCCTTTAATTCTACCAGTAAACAGGTTGATCTGAAGATTCTTCTCTGTTCCTGCATTGTTCTCTTCTGCACTTGATGGAAAGAATGTCTCTTCTCAGTGTAGTAGAGTAAAGGGGCGTTAACAGTTATTTTTACACAAGCCTTAGCACACCACAAAATCCTGTACAGCTTCAAAACAGTTTATAAGGGGTCATGGGTGCTGCAATATTTGCACTTTGTCATGCATTTCATTGATAACTTTAGTGCTTTACACAAAAAATATAAGGATGCCAGGATGTCAGGATCAGCAGCTATTTTCTGTAATTTCTGAATTTTTATATTTTAACAGGAACTTTTTTACAGTATTTTTTTTCAGGTGTACCTGGAAATACAGATTAGGCTTTCTATTAGATTTATTTATTTGATTGCTGCATTTCTTTGATGTATGACCTAAGTTAAAAAATGGCATGTATGCTGCTGCCTGATCATTGGTATCAGTTAAACTGACCTGAGAGGTCCATATTGCTCATTACTCAAGGAACCCCCAGCAACCTCTGAAGCAACCCTGGTTGAGAAACACTGCCACATAAATTTTACAGTTCATTCCTTGAAGAACCTATGATGTGACCCAGTCAAATAATCAGATGTGAAGACAAGATTTAACCACCCTCATACATATTACAGTTCAATGTTCAACCCAGAATATTTTTTAAGCTGGGTGGGAGGAAATTGCAGGCGGGTGGTAGCCACTATATTGTGACCCAACTCTTCAGTAACCACCATCATACATATTACAGTTAAAAGGGGCCGGGGAGAACACTGCAGAGTTCATTCTATTAAGGCCTTATGATGTGACCCAGACAAACAATCAGATGTGGGGACACAATCTACCAACTTTTCTACTACTTTTCTTCTAATCCACTACCAACTTTTCCAAGCACACATGCAAATGTGAGAGTAGAGAAAGACGAGCAAGAATATTGCTACTAGTTCCTTTTTTTAGGAGGAGACTTTTTTATTAGTTCAATCAAATGTTATATAGGAGTCACTAGCCGACCAATCATGTTTTTAGGCAGCCAGTAGCACAAGATTGTTAAAATATGATATCTTTTACAATGTCATCTGTTGCAACATGGGAAAATTATGCCAAAAAAAAGGAACAGAATGCATTTTATTGCAGCGCTTATAATCCCACTGTAAAAACAAAGTGTTAGATGATACTTATTATTGGCAAACAGAGTGGAATGAACACTACAAGCCTATGAGATAGCTTAGGTGTCTTCTGTAAGAAGCTCTCATCTGTCTGCTATTGTAATCAGAGCTAATCTAAAACTTAACCAATTTAATTACATTTTAACAACAAAGGACACTTTTGTGTTCTTTATAGCAACACTATGATCAGTTTAGCATAAACAAATGCTGACATGTAGGGGCTTTTATAATAGAGGAAACTCTGTTTATCTTTTCCACCATAAATACTTCTGCTTGTCTTAGGCTAGGTGCACAAGTGCAATGGTTCTCGTCCTAAAATAGGCTCTGGGCCAATATCTGAGGAGAATCTGGTGTGTGTACATCGCTCGTCGTCTATCGTCCAAACAACCGTCCTGGGGGATCCACAAACGACGATCGATCTTAATGGAAGTGAAGGGGGGGAGAGCTCAGCGGGGTGCCGCTCCGTCGTTCTCCCCCTCCAGTGTTTTCCCCCTCCCCTCTCCATAGATCAGAATGGCGCTGTATGTACAGCACTCGTTCGTGCATCGTGCAATCGTTAGTCATTGAAAAGGATTGTGAAAGATCCTTTCCAATGACAATTATTGCACGTGTGTACGTAGCCTTAGTCAGACATGCAACCAGGTGAAGCTAGAAGTGCTGTGGCAGACGGATCAGGGGAACAAGCCCATCACATTGATTAAAAAGGTCACTCTGCATGGTACGATTGGCATACGTTGAGCATTATGGCACATTATGGTAAAAGGTAAGCCTAATAGCTTACAAAAATAGATAATTGTAGTGTTATACCCTTGTCAATCAAGTCTAACACCCCCCCCCCAAAAAAAAACAAAAAAGTTAAGCTGGAAATGGGCTTTAGTGGGTAGCTTTAGTAGAAAGTTGTAGATTTGTAGAAGTCTGATTATTTCAGCAGAGAACTGAAAATTGCATCCAGCAAAGACTGGCCTTTGATGCAGTGTTAATGTGAACTAGAAAACATTGTCTTTTTATCATTCTTTGATTCAGATCCTTTCAATCAAAAGACTAATTTTATTAATACCAAATATATCCCCACCCATATTTGTTCCTAAATGGCCTCAGAATGTCCGGTAACAATACTAAACAACAATCATCCCTTCATACTGTTTATAAAACCGTAACATGCCTCCTCCAGTTATTAGTGCAAACTGCAAGGAGCACTTCTTTAACCTCCTGGGTGGTAACCCTGAGTGTGATTTGGGGTAGAAAAAAGATGCTAAAAGCAGTAACCCCAAGTCACACTCGGGGTAGATAAACCTATGGGAAGTAATAGTAATCCGACTGATCCGCCAGCGTCCCGCGTCATCCTTCTCCGCAATGTCCGTCTTCCTTCTTCCTCCGGCTGGCTTCTTCTGCACTTAATGAGTCACCGGGGGAGTTCCCGGTGATGTTGGTTTTACATTTTTTGCATGGAAATTTATTTTAGATTGTAGGCTATAATTCACCGAATTACTCAATAATTACTTATAATTCACCTAATTACCGCATAACTCACCGAAATATGTCCAAAATTTTATAAATTTAATAATAACATTTTTTTTAAAAACATAAAAAAATTCTTTAAAAAAAAATCTTTAAAAAAAAGTTAAAAAAAAAAATAGTGCATAATGTAATGTACCTGTACAGTAGCCGTCTATAATATATATATAATACAATTATATATATATTATATAAGGATTTCTTTGCATTGGACTCAATACAGCTTTTTTGTATTGAGTTCAATGCAAAGGAACTCAATACAAAATTTTGAATTTTCGGGCCCGCCTCCCGCCCGCACCGACGCATGCAGCGACGTCACCGGGAAACCCCGGTGATCGTCACTGCACTCGCCGGATGAAGAAAGAAGACAGAAGACGTGTCCGGAGGAGCTGCGGAGAGAAGGTGAGTATTTTTTTTTTTTTTCGATCGACGCTGGATCATCGCAGCGGGGACCAGGTAAGTGAGGGGATTTAGACAGTGAGAAAAGTTCAGGTTTATCGATTTTTGCAAAATCGATAGACCCGAACCAAGGTCGGGTTTACCGGCCAGGTGGTTAAAAAAATTTCTTTAAATGTATTTATTATTTTGACATGATTTTGTGTTTCAAACTTTTTCATATTTATACTAATATATTATTCTGTAAAATAAATTTTCTTGAAAAACAACGTACTGCTTTTAGACATAAAAATCCAGACAGAAATGAACTGCCCAGGAGGTTCAATTGGCAGTTCTTGAGGAGAGCTCCCAGCTGAATGACAGCTTTGATTGATGATGGTGAAACTGTGGTAATCAGGAAAAGGATCGCTATCAAGGAGATACTGATCGTTAACACTGCTTATCAATTATTGTATAGACACTTTAGTAGGGAATGCCTTTTTTCTGATTAAGTGCCCAACCTGCCCATGCCAAGAGCCTCCTGGGATTTGTGAGGCAGGTATCTCAGGAGGCTCTCCACTCCCATTTATCTTTTACCGCTGCAAAGGTAAACCACAGCAGAAGGGCTTCCTTTTATTTATTTTTTTAAAAACAAGCCCATTTTTACTTTATATAAAAGGATTATCTAGCCTTTTTTATAAATTAAAACATTTTGGTGATAGGTCCACTTTAAGACCTGAACTTTAAACACTTTAAGGTTGCTGAATACATCTGTATATTGTGTATCTTTGTGTATTGAGGTATCGAAAAATGCTTTCTTTATACCATTCTGTAAAGTAGTCCAGAGATACCCTTATATAATTTCCAGCTCTTGGTGTTGGAAAAAATACCTCTTACATTAATGGTCAGTTGGAAGAATGATACTATAATACTGTCAGTCTGAATGCTTCCTCAAGGGAAGCTAAAAAGACTGCTGTTGTCATACGTTTGGCTCTACCAAGTGGTGTTGTCTTAAGAACTTTGCAGGCACCAGAAAATGGGAGGCCAGTTCATGGAACCCCTAGAAACTTTTGGAGGATCCCCAAGTTTTTACAGAACCCTGGCTAGGAATAGCTGCTGTAATGCATCATAATACTTCTTAAACAACAATATAAACAGTATATCAAACCACCAGCTTTATAATGGATAGAAGCCTTGCAAATGATGAGTCTAAAGTGAATAGGGTTAAAATCAGTTAGTTGTAAGGACATTCTAAGACCATTCTAAGAGCTAACAATAGGACAGGAACGTAACAACCTGGAAAGGTGTATAGGCAGCACAATCTGATATCAGGATACTATTTTGGGAAGTGGCCTGTGAGACATCACCAAGTAATCGATCCAAAGTTTTCTGTGGTTTTAGAAACTAAAATCTATTTAGTTGCTAGTGTCCATATGTATTAGGCAAATATTATCACCAGGCATGGCTAATCACATCCTACAACCCAAGAGAAAAAGAGTTACAAGCATGCTTTAAAACTTTGTTTTTCCAATCTAAAGCTTATTACATTCTAACATATTTGTTGGATTTCTTGGAAGGTCATTTCGCAAGTGACAGCTCTCCCGTGGCCATTAAACCCGCGTCTTGGCTGTGAAATAGCTCCTTGCATGATGCTCTCTCCTCAATATGATGCATGGGGGCCGCAGGAAGACTCGCTGGCCCAGCTGTGAGTTTTTTTCCTGGACACCTGTTCGTCCCATTCCTATACTTGTAAAAACTCTTGTTTAGGATTCTTAGTTATTCTCCGTGACCGCCCACATACCCGGCTCTCACGCGTGATCCAGAACAATGGTGGCCATTATATATAGATTAATGCAGCATTAAAAGAAGGGGTTTTATAATGTGATATAACTTACAGAGGGATAGGCAGAGATGACATGGACTGGGGCCACCTACTGTGACCACCTCACTTGCACAGGGGACAAAGAAAGGGATAAAATATAGGTTTTGCATGTCATCAACCCTTTTTTTAAGCTCTTGTGTATGTGTATTTACAAATTTTTGATCTTGTAAACTATTTGGTTAATTTTAACTGAAATATTTTTGTGTACTTTTTCTTTTACTGAAAATATAGGTTTGATAAGTAGATATGCAAATATTATGTGACATAGAAATTTTAAACTACCGCCTTTTTTTTTCTCCAAGACCTCATAAATTTTCATAAAAAGTTTTCATAAATTGTAAAGTATTGTTTTTTTTCTGGGAAGCAGGGATTTTACAAAACTTTCAAAGCTGTAAATCAAGCAAAAATGGTCAGGTTGCCTTGAGACTTCTTTTAATTTTAAAGCAGAACTAAACTGAAAACAAAAAAATGACACCTTTGCTGCAGATACCTTGATGGTGCTGGTCCTTCCCGCAATCTGGTCCCACGTCGTCCTGTAATCCCTCTTCATCCCGGGACTGAGGAAGCACCAGGCGCCGCCATTTCTGGTCTCCTCTTTTTGGCACATCACCCAAACTTGCACTGCGGACATGCGAGATTGGGTGATGTAGCCCGCTGTAAAGGGGAAAAAAGAGAGACGATCTCACTTAGCTTATGTGAGATCGCATCTCTTTTCCTTAATAGAAAAAATGCTCCTGCTGCGCATGTCTGATATTAGGGCATGCGCAGAAGGAGCACCCAGAGCCTACTGGGATGCATGACATAGGTATCCTGGCTGATGCCTCTTTTGCAAAAAAAAAAAAAAAAAAAAAAAAAAAAAATTATCTGCCTGACTCTATTTTTTTTAATTACTTTCACCACTCCATTATTTGACCAGGCCGGAATGATGCAATCGCAGTATTTGCACACATGAGTGCTGCCAGGGGTCATATGCAGCTAAGTGTACACAGACAAAAGGATTGTGAACAGGCAGGAAAGTTTATTATTTTACAGACATCACCCATCCCTTCTGCTATAATAAACCTTCTGCTATAATAAATACAATTCTGCTTTAACATTACAACTTTGTAAGTAACAAGTTTGTTACAAGATGTTTGCATCATTCACATCAAAGCATTCTCATCTGCAGTCCTTTTAGCTGAAGGCTTGAGGGCTTTTAATTTATCAAGAGGTAATCAGAAAACAATCTCCACGTTTTTCCTCCTTTGTTTTTTTTCATAGCTACTTGCATAACTCCACACTTCTAAAAGGCCAATAATTGTTGAATTGAGATTGATCACTTAGAATCAATTTGATCAAATAGAATAATGGCCGCTGCTCTTTCCAGACACAATTGACGCTTTAAGACTTGCAATTAGCACCCACAGACTTATTTCGGAGCTGTCATTGGGGTATTTGTAGCAAACACCTTATTTCTATTGCACAAACTTCCTGACTATTGAACTGTAGCCACCAAGATAGGAAGTGGGAGAAATTGCTTTATTGGATTCCTTTATAGCAATGAAATCTTGCCACGTGTTTAAGCCTTTTCCCACTCTATAAAAAAAAAACTAAAAATCTATAATTTTTCTTGGGTGTTCTTTATCATTTAAAAGTTTATTTTTGTTTTGTTTTCACTTTTACTTTCTTTTATTATTGGGCCAGTTTGTCTCCTGTAGATATTCTTCTTCTTCCACCGCCACCACCTCTGCTTTATTGGTTAATAAAACTGTAAAGAAAGTCACCCCTATGAATGACTAAATGCTTGATCTTGTGTCCATATACCTGAGACATTATACCATAGACCCTGATCACTCACCGTATTTGAGTGGCTACTTTCCTAGCCCAGTCCCAATTCTACTAATACTGATCCACTCCCAGGCAATCCACACCCACATAGCTCCACCCACTGATCATCACAGATCCTCCCACCTCTCACTCCCACTACCCAGAATCCTTTTCTTACAGCCTCTCCTCATGCCAGGTTCCTCCCACAACAATACCGAAAAACA
>NC_092867.1:3213817-3241812 GCF_032062135.1 Pyxicephalus adspersus | reverse complement strand
ACATGATATGGTTCCTCCCACCTACCCATAAAAGAGATAGTAATAACAGAAGGAACCACAGAACAAAAAGGGGGGAACAACAGCTTTCATTAACGTTCAAAGAGGATAAAGATATGAAGGTGTTCCTACTCCATCTTAACAGGGTTATTCTTTGTTCTGCCAGCGAATGACATAAGGAATGTTTAGTAAAAATCTAAAGGGCTGCCAAAACTGTTTGTGATTAAAAAAAACACATATAATAAATATACCATGATATATTTTGGGGGGAAACATATTAAATATACGTATATTAAACCCCTCAGGCACTGAAGCCTCAGGGACTTCATTACATCCCTGAGGTAACCTCAGCCATTGACATTTTACAAAGCACAAATATTACCTGACATGAGTCATGGCTGACGTTTTCTCATTCCCTCACACTGTGTCCTGCCTTCCGAGAAGATACCTGACTATAATAGCAGCAGCCCTGATAATTCAGTCTCTCCCATGAAGAGCCGACAACAAAATGGCCGCCGCTCCTCCGCAGAGCTGAGGTGAAATAGAAGCCACACCCCCGCCGTGACGGCAGTCCTCGCGCTTGACCACGCCCCTTCATTCTATTTAATGGTTTTGCGCGGGTCCGGGTCGCTTCGGGAGGATGTGAGGTAATTCTGGGTCTTCGGCAAGGTTTTAGGGTGACGTTTTTAGTGCCTGTCAAATGGAAAATGTAACTTTATCATTATTAGAGCCTGTCATTCATGAATATTCCCTTAGCACTGAGGAGCCTATGTCAGAGAAAACCTGCTTCTCCTCTCCTGAAACTGTTATCGTTTCAGATTTGTGTTTCATACAGGAAGTGTGAAAGACAGCCTTGTTGCCCATAGCAACCAACATGATCCTCACCTTAATGTTTACATTCTGAGAAATTAAATAAATGAATTGTTTTTCCTTAACCTCTGTAGTTATTTCATCCTAAAACGTTGGCTGATTTATTCCTGAGGGTGTTTTATAATTATTCAGATGGCTAACTTAAAGCGTACCTTAACTCAGAATTTTCACTCTATATAAAAGTGTAGACAACACTAACCCTAATTCTGTTGTTTGTTTGTTTGTTTTTTTTAATTGCAACATCTTTTTTTATTTTTTTAAAAAAGGGTGCAGCAACTCCCCCTAATTCCTAATCACCTAGGCGAGTGGAAAGCTTCCTGAGATACCTACATCACACATCCCGGGAGGCTCTTGGGTGCTCCTTATGTGCAAGCCTGAGCAATCTCGGGCATGCGCAGATGGAGCCATTTCGCGGGAAGTGAAAAATTTGCCAATCTCAGTTTTTTAAAAGCCTATTTCACCCGATCTTGCCCTGGTCGGGTGACATAGGAAAAAGAACCCAGAAAAAGAGGAGAAGATGGCGGTACCCGAAGACGGATGCGGGGACAACTGGGGACCTAATAGAAGAGACCTCCGGATGGATCGAACTGCCCTGCGGGATTGAAGGTAAGTGTATTTTTTGTGTCTTGGAGAATTTTGAGTTTAGATGCTTTTTAAAAAAAAGTGGTAAAAAAGTTAGTTTAATAATAATAGGTAATGTTAAATAAAGAGACCCTATCACTAAATGTGTTACACTGCAAAAGCACATTGAGCGCTCCGGATATTTAATATATTTATTTTAATTTTCTTTTCAATTAACATGTTTATTGATTGCAACGTGACTCTGAACTTTCTAGGGCATTGACACTTCAGGAAGAGTCAGTTCTCTAGCCCAGCCCCCTTGGTGCATGGCAGGACAATTAAACCATTAATAATAATAATAATAATAATATTATTATTATTATTAACAATAATATTAAAAAAAGGATATATAGCGCCAACATATTACACAGTGCTGTATAGGGGTTGCAAATGACAGAAGACAGATACAGACAGTGACACAGGAGGAGGAGAGGACCCTGCCCTGAAGAGCTTACAATCTATGAGGTGGGGGAAGTATCACACAATAGGGGGGGATATGGAATGGTGGGAAGTAGTGAGGGTTTAGGAGACAGAAGAGAAAGGGTAGGCAAGTTTGAAGTGTTATTGTAATCACATCCACATAACTGCCTACTGGCAAGGCGACCAAACTAAATGCAACAGTAAATTACATCGGGGTGCAAGGGGGACCAGAAGAGGTATTGGGTTCCTGGGATGGGAAATGGTGGGTTCTTGCTTCAGACTTATTTAAAAGAGCATATCATGATAAATGTAACTGTTAAAAGAAGGGTATGGGAGATAAAGGGACTTTGGTACCTTTGGTACAATAACTGTCAAATTGCAACCATCCTTTTTAATGCAGATTGCTGCATTAAAAGTGAACTGAGGTGCCCAGGCCAAAAGTTTCTTCGTGACGAAAGGTATATTGTGGGCTAGGAGGCTTTTATGCAAATATTTTACGTGCAAATGTCTATTCCAAAATCATTATCCTCATCCAAGTATTTTTAATAATGCACCCCCGCAGGTCGATGGCAAGGTGCGTTGGAGCTCCATTCAGAATTAATGCAAAACATTGGATGCAAACGTTTGTACACCATGCAGTGCTGAATTGTGCATAGTAATGCGTTGAAGCTGCACCACATGGAGCTTTAGGAAATGCTTCCTTCTCCCTGCAGCAGACTGGTGATATCATGGAAGCCTAGGCAAAGTCACTGATGTCAGTTCAAGGATGGCCTTAAGGGCCCAAGAGAGCTAGGATGTGTTTTGCTGCAGTTCAGCCCAATGCTAGAACAGATAAACATGAATGATGTCCAAAATGATGTAAAAGAGGACATTCTGCATTTTTATACTGTGCGTACCATTGGGCTTCCGCAAAGTGGACTTTTCATGTAAATAGAGGGTTCACTTCCCTGTCAGTTCTCCCAAATTCATCTAAATAAACTCACCATGACCTTTAAAAATAAAATGTTTTCAAATGTGACATTTAATAAAACTTTCTGGTGACCTACACTATGTTATTTGGAATAAGGAATAGCCTGGGCGCTTGAAATCCCACAAGGTCATTCTTTCTAGATTTCTAGAGGACGAGCAGTGTTTGGGATACCTGTGGGGGTGTGTTATGATCTCCGGTGTCTGTAGGGGCAATGTTATGATTTGGGGTGTCTGTGGGTGCAGTGGTATGATTTGGGATACCTGTGAGGCAGTGTTATGACTTGGGATACCTGTTGAGGCAGTGTTATGATCTGGGGTGCCTGTGGGGGAAGTGTTATGATATGGCATGCCTGTGGGGGCAGTGTTATGATCTGGGGTGCCTGTGGGGGGGTGCCTGTGGGGGAAGTGTTATGGCCGGGGGTGTCTATTGAGGCAGTGTTGATATTTTAGTGTGCCTGTGGGGGCACCTAAAAATTAAGGTCAGCTGACTCTGAATATGTAGGTTTGTCAAAATGATATCACGAGAATGTGGCAATTGTTTATTAGGGTGTGTGACTTTTTTTTGGCCCAGCAGTATATAATATAGCAATGCATTGAAAAACTTCACCAATGCATATGATTGCATTGCAGTTGTTATTGCTTCATACAGTACCCCATCAAGTCAGCAATATCCGCCAGTATTAAATTCTGGAATATGTATCACAGGCCTGCAAACATTATATGCACATAAATTACCAGATCGACTTTTAAGGGTCAGCAAGTTTTATGAGAGGGATAATCCAATATTATATGGCTGACAGGTTACATTTAATCCTGATTTACACCATAGAACATATGTAGAATGGTCAGACATCCAGGTGCTGTCCCCCCCCCCGGACCCACCCTTTGGAGACTTTTCACCTATAGGTGATTTGCACTGAAATGCCAGCCATTCGAACAGCTGCAACATAAAATGTCTTTAAATACTTTTCAATTGCTCCTAAATGACACATCTGTTGTACAGGGAAGCAGAGGCAAAGTGAGAACCCAAAGAGCAGAGAAGAGGGTGAGCCATATGTTTGTCCACGTGTGGACATTCTCTACGGCTGTCATGCTGGAAGATGGGAACATAAGGAAATGAAGCAAGGGGCGCCGGTTACTCTGCTATCATAGTGACACCTAGTGGTGAACATGCGGTTGTTGTTTTTTAATTCCTATTACTAGCAATGACCTTCAACAAAATAAAAATAATTTTTATTCTTTAAAAAAAACATAATTTTAAGATTTTAATGTTGTGGTAACACACGTGCATTGTAACGGGTTGCAATGCATGGCAAGAGACTGTAATGCACTGTGTTATGAAAAAGTGCTTTATCAGGAGTGTAGGGTGTTGATCTTACAAAGTAATGTTATCATATGTCAAGATTTATGCATGTCAATGTTTTTATTGAACCCCCACTAATTATTTGGAATGGTGGCACACCTACAAATTCCCATCAAATATGAATTTAGATATAAACTATATGCAAGCCCCTCACCTGAAAATGCTCACTGATGCATTGCGGTGCCATTTGTTTAGCATTGTATCTTAGCAGACTATTGCAGTAGGTTGTAATGAAGCCTTGTAGCAGTGCATCACAAAAGGAGGCTGCAACTAGTCCATAGAGCTAGCATTCACAGACCCTGTTTGGAAGACTTGCTGTGATATATGGAGGTCCACCAAGACACAGCAATACCACACAGGATGCAAAATCTAATAATACCATAAACTAATAAGACTGCCCTTATGTATATGGTTATACAATTATTGTAAACTTGACATGGAAGCAATAACTGTCATCTGCTAACATTTATATTTAAACTGTAAAAAAAAATAGTTTTGCATTCTGTATGATGAGACATGATTGTGGACTTTATAAAGTGCTGCAAGTTGGAGTTATACAAGATAATATATTATATATAATATATATAATAATATGATTTTTATACTTTTTGCTTTCTGTAGCATTGGCACATTCCTAACCTAAATTATTTTAACATATTTGGGTGCTTTTTTTTTGTCTTGCATGCAGTAAGTTTTAGGTTGTGTCCTGTACATAGCATCTCATACCATGTGCCTTTAATTAGTGCAAAGTACCTTTGTTCCCAGGCTGAAGGACAAGGGATTTTCATTACTTCCCGGTGGGGCAATTTAGGACGACTTATTATTATTACACAGTATTTATATAGCGCCATCATATTACGCAGCGCTGTACAAAGTCCATAGTCGTGTCACTAACTGTCCCTCAAAGGAGCTCACAATCTAATGTCCCTACCATAGTCATATGTCAATAATGTCGGCTAAGGTCAATTTCTTTAGGGAGAAGCCAAAATAACCTCACTGCAAGTTTTTGGGATGTGGGAGGAAACCCATAACGGGCATATACAGTGCTTAGACCCGAGTAGACAATAGTAAGACCTGGACATTGTTACCAGGAAGAGAGGAGGTTATTGACTCGGCATAAGCTCCAACACAGATCAAATTGGAGACCCCCATCAGATAAACAGCAAGAAATAACCAGTTAATATGGTGATCCCATAATCAGAAACAATCATTAAACATAAAATAATGTTTTCTCCCTGACTATGCAATCCGATGAGGAATCCAACAGTGGTTTCATTAGGGGATGATCTAACGTAGAAGTAAACTTTCCTTACTCTAGGGTTCTGTAGTAGCAGGCATTCCAATCTTTTTATTTGCAATGCTAGAATGTGGACAGGTGCTCTTATATCATCATGTACAATGATTGACACTCATCCTGCATCATAAGTAAAAATATCAAAGCGAGACAGACAAGGACAAGAAGGGCAAGACGAGGAGCTTTAAGTTTCATGATCACAACTAGAGGCTAAGAAGTTTTCTTTTCCACCAGATCACCCCAGCTAAAAAAGCATTATATTTTTCATTAGCCTTGGTTCATTAACTTAATATTGTTAGGCTTCAAAGACAAATTTTTGCCACAGACGTTACACTAAATTAACCCCCCTAGCGGTATTCTGACTAGAATAGTCAGCGGTAGTGTGACTCGCGGTGGATTTTCTAGGCAAAAAGTGGTATTCCCTAGTCACACTCAGGGTAGCTTTTAACTAAAAAAAAAAAAACCCCACTTACCTTGTTCCGTCACTGTCCCGCGGCATCCTGCTGGTCCCCGCAGGTCCTGGGGACACAACCTCCTCCTCCGATGCAGCGACGATCTCCGGGGTTTCCCGGTGACGTCGATGCAAGCGTCAGTGCAGACGGGAGGATCAGTGGGAAATTCAAATAATTTTGTATTGGATTTAATACAAAAAAGCTGTATTGAGTCCAATAAATTCCAAAAATTTATATATATATTATATGCTATATAATATATATACATATATATACTATATATATATATGCTACTGTACAGTTATAATACGTTTGCATATATATATATATATATATATATATATATATATATATTTTTTTTTTTAGATTTTTGTGTTGTGTTATTAAAAATGTATTATTACATTTGTTAAATTTATAGATATCGGTGAGTTATGTCTAAGAATTATAGCCTACAATGAAAAGTAAATTTCCATGCAAAAATTTGTATTGCTTTTTGCACAGAAATTTGGACGGAATTAGAGCGTTAAGCAGGTTAAGGTTAAGCAGCTTTTAACGAGATGGCTCTTCCTAGTTATCAGCAGTGTTTTGGAATGTCATATTAGCTACTAGAAGTCCTGATAAGCCCGGTCAGGCCTGCAATCCTCTGCCACAAGCCTACACGTGACCACGCTGCAATGATCACTATGAAGAAATGCTGCCTGCACTTTTAATTACTGGCTGTCTGGACCTACAAGTGGAACCTCTCAAACCCACAGGAGATTACCCTGACACTTCTTGTCCCCTGCTCTCTGCCCTCTTTAATGAGTTGTGATTTATTATCAGACAAGGACATCACCACACAGTAAAATCAACTGTTTTATTGATGCTATTTCAAAGGAATTACTCACAAGGCAGTCTGGTAAAAACAAGAATTAAAATGCACTTCTGTGGAAAAGCATTAAAACAGCGTTTTAGGGTGGGGAAGGGAATTCTAAGAGGCAAACAAAACCCCCCAACAGTGGGTATAAAAAAATCATATCGCCATGGCGTACAGAACACAAACGCAACGTCATAGTACAAAACATGAAAAGCCTGCTGTCTGAAGTATTAAAACAACTCCTGAAGGAAAAAAAAACAACCGGCTGAACAAGCGCAAAAATTTTACACTTTTTAAATATACAGAACCCGATGCCAAAGTTAACAACGGGTAACACTTTGTACAATGCTTTACGGCAGAACGAGTGTATCAACCATGGGTGGTGTCATCTTCCACAAAGTCCTTGGCCTGCTCCGCTGTGATCACATCAATGTGACTCACCTGAAGGAAAAAAATAAAAAATGAAGTTTAATTACTCGGATCATTTTTCCTCTGCCCAGACTGTAATGTCTCTGCTGTCTCATCAACAAGCCTGGCATTTCATGTGTTTAAGAGCAGGTTACGAGAGTGAAGGGCAGCAGATGCCTGTGACATGGGGGCTGTTATTTGACACTGGCAGATATTTTTTTTTGCCCAGCAATAACAGCCAGGCCTATGTTCCACACCAGCCCTACAAAAAAAAAAAAATGACTGCACAAACTCATATACAGTCAGTCATGTGAATATGACCCTATGAAACCGAAGATGCTGAGCGACACTTATTGCAGCTCTAAGTCTGGGGATCGCTTTCAACTACCTAAATAGTAAATTTTTCAAATATAACTCCCATCACCTCCTCTAATCCTATCACTCACCATCTATTACTCAAACATATTCCTAGGACAAAGCTCACTCAACATCTCAGCTCCACTAAATTAAAAAAAAAATGGAAACCAAATTTTTTTAAATAAATTTAAATAACCTGTACCTAAACTGTTTTTTTTTTTTTTTATTGAAGAATTAAATGCAACATTAGTTCAGGTTTGCTTTAAAACTATTTATGACATATCTAGGTGGCTAGAACTCAAATATAAATCCATTAAATGCCAAATACTTTATTGTATGCTTGCAGCTGTGTGACAAGCATCATAATAACCGCTTCTGACAGTAAGTGTTACCAACTGCGGAGTTATGCTACCAAATATTGCATTACACTACAACTTCTATTAGTGATGTCATACTTATATTTTAAAATAATTTTATCATTGTAATTGTCATGTTTTAATGTTATAAAGATTAATAAGTATGGGGCATCAGAAGCATTTTGAAGGGTGTCCCAGAATCGAATTTACAAAAGTGTGAAAAAGCTCTACATTATTCCCATACATGCCAAACCAATATACTTGCTTTGCTTGGTAGTGAAGTATGGCTTGTATATACAATGAGAAACAAACTGGTGACCCTAATAATTGCACAAGGGTGCTGAATTGAAATCAGCGCTACAAGTTGTGCCTACAGATGTTTATAAAAATATACAATCATCATACAATATCTTTTAAGCTAAACATTTTACCTTATTTCTAAACTTCACTCCATAAAACTTGTCAGCGGATTCCAAAAGCTCAGGCCTGAACGTTGTAGTGATGAACTGGGCATGTGATGCTAGTTCTAAGATCATATCTGTGGACACAAAAATAAGGCAATACACAGTTCAGTTGCTGGAAAGAACTGGCACAGTGAGTGCTTTGTGCCGTTTACAATGCTAGGTCATGTGATTCAACACGAGACAAAAGTAAAAATAGCTCATGCCCTAAATAAAGGACATATCCCTTTAATTTGATAGGTGACGACACTAACGAGTGTGAAGATTAGAGGGAAAACAACAACTCTTCTAACTCTCTTCTTGGAAAATCTTTTCACAAGAGCTTGGTGTGTCTGTGGGAATGTGTGTCCATAAGGTCAGGTACGGATGATGGATTAGAACACAATTGGCATTCTATTTCACCCCAAACTTTAGGGTTGAGGTCAGGGCTCTGTGCAGGACACTTGTGTCCCCCCTCAACTGGTTAAGCCATGTCTTGTTGGGGTGGGTACACAAGGGCACAGTCGTGTTGGAACATAATGGGACCGCCTCAAACTCTTGCCTCCGATTGTATAAAATATCTTATGCTTTAGCATCTCCAATACACTGCTCTCAAAATATAATTTTTAGTCAGATTGAAATTTTGGGATTTACTTATGCTTTTTCCCCATATATACTTTACTTTTCCTCAGTACATAGCAAATAAATATGGTAAAGTCCAAAGGGCCGAAGACTTATGCCTTGAAAAGTGACTTTCTAGATTTTGACTTCGCTGTAACAAATGCACTTCAAGGCAGACAATTTTGTTTACTCTATTAATTTAATTTAAAAAAAATATATCATTTTAAAAAATATGATACCAGATATAAAGAAAAATGGCTTGGCATAATCACCAATAAATAAATAATTATTATTTAATAATTATTAATTATATAAATAATAAGATAACAGAAAATAGGCACATTACCTGACACCGCTTTCCTGTGCTGAGCATCCAAAGCCTGGTCAATTTCATCAAACAGGTAGAACGGGGCTGGATCACATTTCTGGATGGCAAAGATCAATGCCAGGGCAACCAGGGACTTCTGTCCTCCGGAAAGCTGCTGCATCTCTCTCATCTCAGCCTGCTTGCCAGTGAAGGAAACCTACAGGGAGCAAAACATATTGTAATAATTCATAATTTGTAATAATTGAAGGGGAGCTGTGAAATGCTGAACACCTTGCAATCCCAATGTAAACTTTTACTTGTTCAGATACTAATAAATAAGTCTCAAAGTGGAATGGGTATTTGGTGAGACAATTCTACTAATAAAGACAGGTCCTATTTTGAATGAACATAGTGAAAGACCCGTTTAATGTAGCAACAACTTTTAGGATACTGTAACTTGGCACAAAATCTTTTGCGGTATTTTGTAACATTTACCCCATCTTTATTCCTCACATTTACTCCATCTTATAACACAGCAGAGGTTACATGTACTATGTCATAAGGAACATCTGGAAGTGTTATCTGTGTATAAACAGCATCCTGACAGTGTACTTCATGGCAATTAGGAGTGCCTAGGTACTGATGTGTCTAGGTAGCCTGATATTTGTAAACCTGCGATGCAAGCTCTGTAGCACTGCTGCCCTGGACTAGTATTAGGAAATTTGACGTAAGAATATAGTTAAGTCACTACGCTAACATGAGAAACTAAGGCCTTGCCTTTACCAAGAGGGCCACCACTACTAAGACGCAGTCTAAAACTAGGAATGTTAAGCCAGAAATGGGAGTTCAGCTGAATGCAGACCATGAGCAATAGTGTTCGTTCTTTGTTGTCCAGATTGTGTTTTTTTGGGATGTGTCCTGAGATCAAGCCTATTTGAAAAAGATGACTAAGAGGTATAAATTGGGTAAGAAAAAAAACTGGTCTCACTGGCAGTATAACCTAAGATTTTATTTTCAGCTCTTCATATCATACAGGTTTCTGCAAAAAATTAATACCAGGTTTTTCATGCAACACTCATCCTTAATCTGAAGCTGACCCCATACTACTACATTTTTGTAACTAGATGTCCTTGTTCATTAGAGCAGAATAATGTCCAACATCATTCAACCCCACTTTCTGTGCACAGGATGTCACGAGCCTGCCCTGGCTTGTGACTGGACAGTGCAGAAAAGCAGCACGATGATGGGCTCAGCTTCTTGTCAGCACCTAAATTTGATCCTCGTGCCGATTCCACTCCAGCTCTGAGATCTATCATACAAGGACCACAGGAGGCTTAAAGCCAAGTCAAATTACACTTCTTGCATTTAGGAATTAAGTGTAAAAATGTATTAATGGATACAGAACTGCATGAAAGTGGGCATTTTATATATACCTACATTTCAGTTTTAAATAGAATATATTGCCATGTATTCACAAAGCAGTGGTTCTTACCCGGATACCAACGCCTGTAAACTGATCAACAGACGGTACGCTGCTCTGTGAGCTGGAGCCCTTTTCACTCTCGGCGCTTCCTTCCCCTTCATCTTGAGATTGGCTTCCCTCAACATCCCCTTTCTTCATCACCAACGTGGCTTTTCCTCCAGGTACCAGCTTCTGGAACACTTCACTAAAGTTTTTCGATACCTAAGAGAAAGGCAGGAAGTTACCCCACTGAATTTTTAGCCATTTCACCCAAGCATTTGTATTGTAGAAGAAAAAGCGATTGCCAGCAGCAAGTGGACAGGTTTCAACAAATAAATGAAAGGAACTGGCTACTATAGGTAATAGCCCCACAGTGTGGGGGGCTGCCAGAAAATGTCAAGGCAAAAAAATAACTAATTTTGTCCAACCAGGAAATTAGGACTGCACTGGATTTTTTGGCAGATCAACAAGTATTTTTCTGTACACACATTTTAAACTGCACCTGTACCTTGTATATGCAGGGAAGTACAAGTTCACAGTCTCCAACTTTGTGCAAATTCTAAGATTTGAGAATGAAATTGAAATGAAAATGAAATTGAAAGATTTACAATAAATGGCTTCTCCACAATCTCAATAGCAGAAGGTAAACATAAGCAGCTCCAAAAGCCTGTTTTAAAGGACCACACATACTGTTTTGTACTGCCCACACCCAGCTCCCTCATTGTCTGTAAATCATCTCACCTGTTTGAAAGTGAGCTGGATGGCTTCATACTTCCGCAGCTCCAGGACATTCATCAACTCCATAATGGACTTGTAACCTCGGTCCAGCTCTTCCTGACGTTTAATAAGTTTCTCTTTCTGCTCCGAGAAGTTTACAAACTGGTCCAAAGCTTTTTTGTTGACGTGACTGTACTTTTTCAGCTCTGTGTTGCACTGTTCCAGTTTGCGGAAGAGCTGAAAGTGAAAAGACAAAAAAACAACAGGTGAGGCCGCATTTAAAACACAGCTTGAATAAAACTAAAAAGACAGCAGAAAATATTTTTGCAGTTTAATTTTCCAACATACGCTTGTAGCAGGGACAAGGCCCAGAATCCCTGCTATACAACTGTAGATTTCAGTCAGTGTTAGTAAATTTCATTGTTACCCAGAAAAACCAACCATAGATTCAAATGATATCTTGCTGAAAAATAATTGTTTGACTCAATGTAACAAATCGATTTGGTCAAATTGGATTTTCAACTATGACGATTACACCTTTAAACAATTATTCATGGATGGAAATCTACATTTTGTGTCACTTCCTAGCCTAATTCTGTCAGTACTCCCTATAGACCATCATTATCACAATATTACATGCACATGATACGGGGTGAAAATGTTACTGAAATTTCAACAGTGATCTAGCAGCATTATTGTTAGCTCTAAAATGACTTAAGGGGATAAAAACTGTCAGAATCACCAGGTTGAATAAAGCATAAAAATGGGGACAGCATGAAAAAATGTTCTTCTTTTACACATGGCAGGGTAAGTCACTATTTTGTGCAGTTTTTTTTTTTTATTAGGTTTAATACACCAATCATGACCTACCTGTTTTAATGTTAACGTTTGGTATTTTTCAAAAGCCTCCTGAGGAAGGGAGCCCAGTTCTCTAATCTTTTTCATACATTCCTCTTTCTTTTTCAAGAGCATTCCCTGGCGATTGGTCATCTTCTCGAGTTCCTTTGTGTCGTGATTAATGGCGTCCATATGTTCCTTTTCCATGTGCTTCCATCGATCCATGCTCTTCACAAGATCTTTTATTTCCGCTTCAGTTTTATCGATATTTACATCGAGACCTGATAATGAGATTTTTCTATTAGGGACCATTTATGAAGAGAACTGCAGGACATAAACAAAATGACTGGCCATATGGTCATGCCTTGGAGTACACTCCAAACAAAAATGGGCTACCTAATATAATGCCTACCACAATAACTGCTACAGTAGAGAACTTATTTTTAAAGAGCACCTCAATTGGTAAAGCCCTGCCCAAGATGGCAATGGACTAGTACTGTCATAAGGATTCCTGCAGATTTGTTTCCTGCATCAATGACATACCATGTCTTCATCCACAATGAGAAGGCCATCTTGATAAAGAAGCAGGTCTTTGCTTCCTCATATCAGAGATGCCCCTATGATAACTGGTGGTATGATGGCTGGTGGGGTTATGATAAAGATAGAGGAAGCAATGATTCACAAAGTAAAATAGAATCCTGGACATCCTTGAACTACAAGCCCTTGAATGTAGCTTCCTCTCAAGCAAGAACAGTAAGTGTCATCACTAAATCTCACTCTAATCGTGGCAGGACTTGCAGCCAAGATGGAGCAGTTCTTTAGATGATCTCAGACTACAGATATGCATAAAAACTCAAGGCACGGGTAGTAAACAGCTTTTTCTAAGAGTAAATATATATGTTTATAGTCACCTTCTGACCGTGCAACTGTTTCCTTGATACGTTTATTGATGGCCTCCAGCTCAGATGTAGTCGCAGTAAGTACCGTCCCTCCCTCTGTCTCTCTTAGTTCATTCAATTCCTGAATAATATCAAACAGGAATCATACATGTAAAATAAACCCGGTGCAAAATTCAAGAACATGGTTCTTTAAAAACAAGACAGCTGAAAATGAAAGTTCACCTGCTCTACTTGGTCCAATCTTTTCCGCAAGTTCTCATTTAGATAAGTCTCCACTCTGGTGATTGTACCCTCCAGTTTGATTCTTTCATTCAAAAGTTGTCGATTATCCTGAGAAGCAAAACAGAAGAAATAAGAGCAGTCCAATCCAGAACCTGTACAAATTCCAGACACTTCTGACATTTGAAATTTACTTACCTGCTGCAACTGTCGGATTTCATCATTTAGGTCATCCACCCTCCTTTGGTCTTCCAAACTTAGCTGTGATAACAGATCTGTCCCCAGCTCTGCTTTAAGGGAGTCTCGAGTGGACTCCATTGCATGTAAACTGGCTTCCAAGCTCTGCAAGCTGCGTTGCTGTAATAGAACAGGAATGTAAAAGGAAATTACAATGGGATTAAACCAAAGGTTCTAAAACAATGGTTGACAGATGCCTTGAATGTTGCTTATAGCAGCCACAGAAGTGCCTAGACTGTGACACTGAGCAGGTTTCCTAATGAATGAAAAATATAACTACCCTACTGACAGAATCAGACAGCATGGTGTTCCTTTTTATTCAGATCTCCTCATAGTTTTTATCCAACATAAATTTTTATTCTACAGGCTCATAAATCAAAGAAATTACTAAAAAATACAAAGTCCCTCGACTTTTATAATAATCAGAAATTCTCTAAACTCAGCTGTTCAATAGTACAATAAAACCTAAGCCAACAAGTTGCATTTACAAAATAAGGACTAAAACTGAAGCTCACCTTTGGCATGAAAGTCTTTTCGGACTGCAGACGCTTCTCCTTCAGCATCTTCATCTCTGATAATATACTGTCTCGTGATGCTTTAAACTTCCTCTGCTGTGTCTCAATTTGCTGCATCTGATTCATCAGCTGGTCAATTTCATTATTAATCCATGCACAGTGCTAAGGAATATTCATGCCAAGTACCTATTAAAATTTGAGGGCCTTTAATATGGAATGCTTGAGGTTTTTTCCTCTTGCTAAAACACTTGTAAAAACCCAGCATCTCTGCTGTTTTCTCCAAATCCTGCTAGTGGAGGTTTGTCAAAAAGGGAACTGTCAATTTCCCACTAACATCTCTTTGGCACTCAACTACCACCAGAATAACTGGTGACATCAATCCCCCTTATCATGTGACAGTGCTTGGGCATATTGACTCCCAAGTCTGAGCACAGAATCATGGGATGTGGGCACATGCTCTTCCATACTCTGAAGCGATGACTGACAGAGTAAGAAGTGTCAAAGATCTTGAAAGGTAGCTTTACATAGACACTGTCACAAAACAAAGAGTGCCTTTTTAACCCCCCCCCCCCCTTTGGGTACAGCAGAGTTCTATGCAAAGCACAACAAATGCTTTAAATACATTTAAAAGGAAAGGTATAAGTGCCACAAGGTGCCTTTATAAGGAATATCAGATAATATTATTTTTTACATCAGCCTTATTTCAATTAAAATTCAGCAGTTAAAGGATATTTTCAATGTTTCTGCGCAGGTTCTCATTCAGCTTTGCCTCCAGTGCATGCAGTTCATCCTCTACTTTCCGCACATCTTTCTGCAGCTCTAGACGAGACTTCCTTGTATCGTAGTAACCACCAGTCAGTGCACCCCGATGGCTCACCTGGTCACCTGTCACAAGAAAGACATTTCCCACATCACCTCTGAAGAACAGGACATCCCTATATTATAATAGGTAACATTAATTTTACTACAGAGAGTGTTCGGTAGAGCTCTAAAAACTTCCTGCTGCTATCTTTCTTCTGCAGTTTACTGAAGGAATGGGCATTCTTTAGGTATTCCCATCACTGATTTGGTGACATAGACATTTCCTATTGACTATTAAGCAGCAGGGCCCTTTAAAGATATAGAAAAGAAGTCTACAGCAGGGCATAACAGGACTGCCAGGGACCAGTTGACGTGGTGAATGGAAGGCCTGGATGATGAGCTTCAAGTGAACATGTATGATGTAAAGTTTAGTTCCCCACACCACCATTACTTGCCTTTCCAGCACTCTTGCTCCACCTTGAATCTACACTACTGGTGTCAAACTTAAGTAAAGCTATATGGTGAGCCAATCAGTAGGTCGAAACCTGCATCATGGGTGAAGGTCATACTTCCCCCCCCAGAGAGATTGCCACAGAGATGGATATACTGGACATTGACCAACATTGTCCATTGCCCATTTTTTTCCAGTCAGTTTAGAGTCGCTATCCAACTACTGAGCACATTCATGGTTTCTTATACCAGAATCTTTACATACAGAAAGTCTTTTTAACTACTCTCTCAGTAGTTTAAAGCATACCCATTTTTTGCCCATGCATAGCAAAGCAAGCCTTCCCTTTAACCTCCCTAGCGGTTCATTTCTTTCCTGTTTTATAGGTCTAAAAGCGGTACATTGTTTTTCATGAAAATTTATTTTACAGTATAATATATTAGTATGAGTATAATAAAGTTTGAAACACAAAATCATGTAAAAATAATAAATTGAATAAATTAAAAAAACTATTTTTTTTTTTTTAAATTAAAAAAAAAAAAATACATAATTTACTTATTATATATACTGTAAAATAAATGTTCTTGAAAACAAATGTACCGATTTTACACATATAAATCCAATGTATTGCATTCAATACAGTTATTTTGTATTGAATGCAATACAAATGTTTTTTGAATTTCCCGCCCTGCCCCGCCGACAACGTACACATGCACCGACGTCACCAGAAACTCCCCGGTGACTCATCGCGTGCAGAAGCCGGCCGGAGGAAGAAGAGAGAACACAGAGATCGTGGCGATGGGCGGCACAGGACGCCGGCGGGTTGGGTAAAGCTGTATTTACTTTGCATAGGTTTGTATTAACCTTGCATAGGTTTACCCAACCCGAGTGTGACTCGGGCGTTACCGCTTTCAGCAACTTTTTTCTACCCCGAGTCACACTCGAGGTTATCGCTAGGGAGGTTAATGGAGGGCGATCTGTGTAAGCTGCAAGACATGAATATTACATAGAGCGGAGGTCTTGGAAGGGTGGTTGGGGAACTAAGTGTCCAGCACCTGAGCTGTCACCTTAGATAAATGAGTGCGACTCACATGATCCCCCACACCCAGAAGAACTAATTATTTTTGATTCCGAATTTAAAAGATCGCAGACTTTGCTAGTACAGCAACCTAATTAAAAAAGCAACCTTAATACACAGATTACGAAGAGTGATGTGATACACAGTATCTCTGATGAGGCTTTTTTGTGCTCCCAGCAACAGCTGTTGTATAAAAGAAAACAGAAATCTGATCATCTAATCCTATCGAGCAGCGTCCAGAATTCATATTTATGTAGGCCTGTGTCCAAGAACACATTAGGTCTATAAAGTTACAGTTTAACAAGCTAAACTGCTTCACTCACCAAAGCTAAAAGGGTAATATACAAATAATGCCTTTGACAAAGAAGTAAACTACAAGAACCGCAAAATGTAATGCATGGGGCCTTACCCTCCAGGGTGATACAATCCATAGTGAAAGCCCTTGCCAGCTGTGTGGACACCTCCATACTTCGACAAATAAGCGTCTTTCCAAACACGTGCTTAAACGCTTTATCGAATCGGGGATTGTATCGCAGCTTACTGATCATTGGAATAGCATCCTGACAAGAAAGACATACACGTTACAAAAAAAAGACTGAATACATTTATTCTATGGAACCAAATAATTTTACATGCAGTAACTTTGGCAACACAACATGCCGATCAGAAGAGAATGCATTTTGGCGTTTCATCCTAATGAATGTAAAAAAATTAGGAATTAGAAACTAGAATTCTTATGTGACTGCGTGAGAGTTACGTCATCCCAGCCAAACAAGGTGGCCAAAGATCGAAACCACGTACAGAAAAAAAAACGGGCACAGGGCAGTACAATCAAAAAATTGCAATCAGTCAGGTAAGGGTATTTTATGGCAGAATGAACATTGCCTGTCCCTTCTGCAATAAAGGACCTGCCTGGTCATAATTTTAATTTTTGTGTTTACTTCTGCTTTAACTTTCTGCCCTGGTGATACTGTTGTCACGCTACACGGAATTATATTTTTGACACTTTATAAAATTTGCACTGGCCAGTAGGATTGTACAACGTATAGGAGGATGAACGCATTAAATAAAGTTTAACACTTTCATAGAAGAGGGGAAAAGGGGGGCAAATGGAGATATCGATGAAGAGGCAGCCAAAGTTCACCAAGGTGAAGGTAAAGTTTGCCACGGTCATGAAAGGAGCAGACAAATTTCATAACAATCAATGAAAAGGTAGACAAAGTTAAGCACTATAATGTACTAATTGGACAAGGTTCAGCAATACCAAAGAAAAGATGGGCAAGGTCCGACACCACCAATGAAGAGGCAGGGAAGGCTCAAAAAAAAAAGTTTTATTTAAACTTTTAGGGTAAGTCAAATTGCCATTGACTTACATTTGTCTCTGGGTAAGCGGTGTCTCTAACATCCAACTTGTTAAGTGGAAGGAAAGTAACTTCTCCAGGGAGATTCATCTTGTTAAACTCCATTAGGATCTTGGTGCTGACCTCATCTGATTCGACAATATGATAGAACAACCTAGAGGAGAGAAGAGTTATGATATTACAGTTTGAATGACGTTTGTATAGTTCAAGCTGTAATAAGTCAATAGGGGACACTTAAAATAATTTTTATTGGTGTTATTTTTTGAAGGGATCTGTTGAATAGTAACAACAATTAATTAGATATACTTGAGTACCCTAATAACCTAATTAAGGGTGGTAAAACAAAAACAAATTATCCTAACCTTTTTTAGCATGCAAAAAAAAAAAAAAAAAAATCACATAAAAAAAATAGTCCTTATAGCTTAAAAAAATAAGCTTGTGTTTCAGGAAGTGACCACTAAACAATGTAAGATCTATGTATTGTACAAGTAAGAGCAGTTTAACTGAACCACAAATATATATGTTAGAGTCTTTTTTGTGGTAGATGTTTATTATGTCAAATTTGGTGGCTTTTCAAAAGCGGAAGTTAAGTGTCTTTCAGGAACAGAGACCTTAAATGAACTGTGCACAGTAATGTCAGCTCTAGTATAACACAGGTTCACCCTACAGTGTCCTCAAGCTGTTCTCCCATCGCCTCACATCAATGGCATTTCATAATTATCTCTAATGAAGACAGAAGGCACTGCTGGTGAGGTTTATTTTACAGTCTCACAAGTGCAATTTGTGCTAATAAGAATAGAGATGAAAAAAGGTTACCTGTTCCCTGCTGTGACCTCTACACAAGTGTAAAAGGCCGGTTCACAGTCAAAATTATTCATGACAATTCCGTGGTAGCCATTAATAACGTGCTGATTGATACCCTTCCTTCGAAAATGCTCCAGAACTTTATTAATGCTGTCAATACCATTTAAAATTGCCTACCAGAAAGAAAAAAAATCAAGTTTCAAACTTTTCAAAAACTTAGAATGAAAAAAAATAAATAAAAAGTTAATATACAAGCAGGCATGACCATAATTATTATGACTATAATTATTGAACATATTACCTTTCCTGTAGCAGCCCTGAGAAGCTGCTGTTTCTTTTCCAGATCCTCCCGTTTAGCAGCTAGGGCCTGCTGCTCTGCATTTTCTTCTCGCCACAAGTAACTGAGAAGCAAAAAAGAAAAGAGATCTGTTTAGGTAAATAATTACAACATCCTTCTTTCTCCAACAAACAATAACTAAAAAGTTCTACTTTCTAAGACAGCAATCTTACTCCCTGTGCAGGATGTAATGTTCACAACAGGAAGGGCAGTGCCATTCTGGACGAGATGTGACCAGACCAGAAAAAAAAGAACGTTCGTTCACCGCGCATGCTCAGACCATGGACGATCACTGAACGACCGTACACACGATAGATGGTCAACGATCGTCGTCCAATCCGATCCGGTCGTTCATTTCCAACGACTATCCTCGTTCGTCTGCGTCGTTGGTTACTTTTTTTACGAACGATTTTTGGCCAATCAGTCGTTCGTCGTTCATTTCCAACGATAAAAATTGAAAGTGTGTACGCAGCTTATGGAAGCTAGTATCAGAGATGGATCTTGACAACATCCTAACATGACCCACACCGTCCAAGTGCCACTTTCAGACTAGCTCTGCAACAATCAGTAAAGCATGCACTTAGATCAGAAATTAAGGCTGTTTGGGTGGCTGTCTTTTAAAAGACCAATAGACCATAGAACCTTAACTGAGATAGTGCAAAGAAAATCCTCAATTTTCTTAGGACACTGGAATCAATCCTCTTAGGACACTAGAAAAAAAATAGGAAATGCTTAAGTATAACCTATAGATAGATAGATACAGAACTTCCTATATATTTTTTTTCACTGAATATCGTAAAAAGGATTACTCCCTTCTGCTTTTTACTTAGTGTCCAAGTTTGCTGTCTTCCCCCAATAAATTATCTGAGAAATTTCAGTTTTTTTAAAGAAAATATGTAGTGACCTAAAAAGGATAAACAAAAAGGTTTTACTATTATCTACTATTTGAAAAAGGTTTGTAGACTATTAGTAGGACTGAGGTTTCTAATTCGTACCGAAAGGTGTATTACTGGCACGTTTCTGTTATATAGATATAACACCACACAATATTTTCTTGATTAACACTAAAGCCTTACTTTCTCTCACTCTGTAACTCGTCCTTCTTATTTTTAACCTCGTAGTATTTTTTATCCAGTTCTTCCACACGAGCTTTTACTTCATTTAGATCTTGATCTAGTTTCTAAAAAGCAAATATCAAAATCAATTAAGAAAAATTACAGAAGAGCACAGATATTAGCCATATTATTTAATATGTGTAGGTGACACTGAATGACCTATAACAATGTCTAATACAACTTATTATAACAAAAAACGTTTTATTCAATTTAGGGAAAAGCAAAAAATAACACATCAAGGTCTCTCCCTGCTACTTACACTCAGTAAGTTTAAAATAAATCCATAAGTTGAACAAATGTACAACAGTATTCAACCCAGACAATTTTAAGCTGGATGAGAATTGTAGGCGGGTGGTGGCCCCGGTATTATGACCCAACTCATTGATAACCACCAAAAAAACAGCCAGGTGGTTGCTGGAACGTACTAGGTGGTGCACTCAGCTTAAAGAGGCTAAGAAAAACATTGTACAATCCAGTAAACAATTGACAGAGAAGTGACAGATTGCACGAAAAGATGTTCCCCAAAGATCTAAGTTTGAGCCAATGAAGTACACATGTTCCTACCCACATCTCATAATGGAACTAATTCATCACATGTCTCCTATGGAAACGTACCTGCACTACAATAACAGGGGGAGGAAGTTCCTTATTTAAACTAGTTTCATATTTTGAATGTCAAAGGATTTAGGGATGCCAGAATTGACTCCAGGTCGATATTCCTGTTAAGTATCGCCACCTTGTGGTGCTTTAATCTATTACTATACAAAATGGTATTGAGACTGTGTTATTCATTGACAGCAAATGTATATCTTATCTGCAGCACCCATTCCTAATCACCAGGGTTCTGTGGGGCCTACAGATCATTTTGACAAAAGATATATATACATTTAAAAAAAATTGTTATAATCAGTTACAATTTCCCAGTTTTGGAACAAGGAAAAGTTAATCAATTCAGTAATGTCAGCACGTCCCCAAACTTTGAAGTTTTGCCAAAATTTTAGCTTTAGCTTCAAACCTATTTGTTTTGGTCACCCCCTCTTCTTAGGTCTCTGCATTTGTGATATGAACACTTTCTATTAGCTACCAAGCATTGGGATGATCCCAGGATGCAGAAATAGGTTTGCAGTTATGACACCAGGGAAAGGGAACTGTTGGAGACAGTTGTAGCCACACTTAGAATCGACATTTGCAAGACTGAGGACTTGTGTGTCTTTATCTTGCTTCAAAGGGTTTGGGAGAAGGATATTTACCCAGAGAGGGGGGTTAAACTATTATCCTGTGTAGGATTTCTTGAATCCAGTACTCCACAGCATGTGTACGAAAAGCTACTACCAAGTAAAAATTATAATTAGTTTTATGCTAATTCCCCAATCCTTCAACTGGTATGTTGTGTTTTTACTTTTAAAGGGTTTATGTATTTAAGGAATTCAACAAATATAGTGCGATACTTTTTTACTAGTGCTTGCTACTAGAAGCTAAGACCTATAGGCAGCCACTTCTAAAGAAAAGCACATGTTCATCCGAAGCCAAAACTTACACTGTATTGCTCCAGATTTTTTTCCTTATTTGCTTCAGTATCTTCCAGATCTTTGTGTATGGCAGCAATCTGACGTTTCTTGTCATTTATGGCCTGGTCCAAAGACTTCAACTCTTTTTTAATCCACTTGTCTCTCTCTTCTTTAGAGGTGAACTGACTACCACGTCCCTGCTTGGCATACAAGTCTGTCCTTTCCTGGGTAGCCTGAGCCAGTCTAAAGCAAGTTTAACAAAACATCAAGTCAGAATTCCAGCAGAAGACAATAATGCACAAATGTAAAATGAAATGCTAAAATAAATCTGTAATTTATCATATCCCCGTAACTTTATATTATCAGAAATGTAACACTGCAATCCGCATTTTACAGCTCTTAGTACACCTCCCTTTCTCCAGCCTGCTCAACAGATAATTCACAGGTCTATATAAAGGTAAACGCATGTAAATACACCTGCTTTATTAATCCAATAGTAAAAGTGAAGACTATAGCTTCAGTTCACAGAAAAAATGGTATAGATACGAAAAAAATTCTCACTCCTGATCGGATAAAACAATCAGATGGGAAATTTATTTAAAGGAAACTCAGCAGCTGACCAGTTAAAAGCAACCAACTTTTGCCTACTAATAGTATTGCACAAAGTTCATGGTGAATGACCAGATACCGGGACTTTTAAAGCCAAAAATATTTCCAAACATGTAGTTAAAAGTATCTAAAAACACTTTATTTTATATGATCATAAAATTTGTCACATCCAGTACACATAAAAGCATACAAGGCCCCAAATAGACATCCTCATGGGACACTCCCTAAGAGGGATGGTCCAAATCTCGAGGCATTTCACGGAATCAGTCCGCTTCCTGAGATATTTTTGGCCTCAAAAGTCCTGGTATGTGGTCACTTACCATTCATTTTGTACAATTCTATTGTTGAGATGTGGCCTTGCTAATTGTAACTCAGAAAGGAATCAAATTTTTTTTTTAGATCAGACGTATTGGTAAATACTGAAGAAAGAAATCTGATCAAAATTCCAAATGCCGTTTCCAAGAAAAATGTTCCAAAAGGACAGAAAATCACAGGTGTGTGCAATGGTTTAAGACTTCTGACTGATTTCGGATTGTAAAATCGCTTTGTTGGGTGAGCACAAAACAGGCAAAATATGATTAAAAGGGCAACATTAAAGGAATAAAGAGGTTAGAAAAAATAAGCATTGTATGACAATGAAAAAGAATAAAATTAATATGTGACAAGTGTATTTTGGTTTATATGAATAGACTCTGTCCAAGATTTAGGTTAGTTAAGTCTGAAAAAAGGATCACTAATGCATGCTATATATTTTAATATATTTTAATGTATTTATTATGGAAAATAAGACAATAACCAATACTGACATTACAAAACAACTTTATGATTCTAAAGCAACTTTGCTTTATTAGACAAGATGAGACATAAATATTGCGTCTAGGACGACAAGGGAATAAGAAGTTTAAACACACCTTGCAATGCCACTTTCTTCTTTCTGTTTCACGCTGCTGAATTTGGGCTCTGTTTCAGCCAGCTCCTTCTGCTTCTCTTCAATCTTTTCCAGCAACTTCTGCCTTTCTTTCAGCAGACGTTTCTAAACCAGAAAAAAACTCAGGTTAAAGTTTATAACTTGCAAAAAGCAGACAAACTAATCATCCTTAATTGGCAAGAGCCATACTTACTCTCTGCTCGCTGTTCCCAGCCAGCTCATCCTGCAGATCTTTGGCTTTCAGCTCAAGCTTGGTTCTTTGTTTTATCTGCTCTTGCCTTTCTGCACTCAACTGCTCTTTTTCCTCCTTCATCGCGGAGATCTTTGATTTCAATTCCCGCACTTGACGCTCGATTTCCTAATGAAACACAAACTGGATGTCTTAATCTGAAAGTGCATCATATCATAATTCACTATGCAAAGACATCAAACAACTCATACGCCTCCTTTCTTCACTGCTTCTGTTCAGTTCAATGGAACAGCATGAAGGTTACTTCTTGTGACAGTGCTGGGCCACTAAAACTGTGATATGGGGAAAGTCCACAGCCCTAAAAAAGGCTCTAAAGTAAAAGACTTATTCAGCGTGGCTTCTACTGCTCCCGAGAGCCTAACTGAGTGGTTGAAGACCATCAAAAGAAAGGATTCATGCATGGCCATAGGTTCCCTTTTAAATTAAATGATCAGTTTGGTATGTCCGAGGGGAGAGCATAAAATATTTTTAATCTAATGTAGGTAAGGTTTATGCCCTGCAAAAGAAGAGACTAGGCAATCTTCAGTGTCAAAAGCCAGCAAATCACAAGAGACCTAAACTGTTCACCATGATTATTATCCTCGTTACATTTGAGGTGGTCATCCACTGGTTGTGGGTCTATTTAATTCAACTCATATTCTGCACTCACGAATAAACTAAAAACTTTAACGTCTGCCTCCTACAATCAATGGCTATAAACCGATTGTAAATGTGGGCAACAACTAAAGAAGCAAAATGTTAGAGGTCAATTAAAAAAGAAGCAGTATAGTTATACTACGTCCATACTGCCGCTTTAAAAAAAGAAAAGAATATTTATAAATCACTGTGCTAGCCTACATTATTAAACTTAAGTCTTCTCAGGAAACTTTGTTGTGCTACGTTTTAGACAAAGAAAGAAGAGACGCTCACCTCCATTTTATCTCTGGCATCCTGTTGAGCATCTCTCAGTTGCCTTGATTTTTCACCACTGGTCTCACGTTTTGAAGAAAGCTAAACCAAGGAGAAAACAAAAGGTTCCAAGTGTTAAACAAGGCGTATGTACAAAGCTATAGAGGTGCAGATACAATGCTAGTGGGTTAGGTTAAAATTCTTGCCTCGTCTAGTTTGGCTCGAGTTTCATTCAGCTCCTGGTTGTAGATAGTATATTCCAGTGCTCTTCTCATTTTGTCCCATTTCTGGTACTGAGCAAGCTCTTCCTTCTCTTCCTCTAAGGTGTGCAGTCGCTCTTCGATGTATTTCAATAGCTCATTAATCTTTTCACGTTTACCCTCTGTAATAAGTTAAAATATGAAATACCACCTACCAATCTCAAATAACCTCAACAAATGCTGAGTAAATAGTTTACCAACCAGTTTCCTTCATCAAGGAGATACTTTCTTCTTTCCGCTCATCATACACCCTAGTGCCAGCTACTTCTCGCAGCAGCTTTAAACGCTGAGAATCTGGAGCTGTGGCCATCTGGTTAATCTGTAGGACAGAGAACAAAAAAATTAACCATCACTTTTTAAAGTATGCAAGTCAGCAGTTATTGAGCAGGGTGTGTGTATAGCCTTAAAAGTTATTCTGTCATGCCTCACTTCATAAACAGTGAATTTCCCGAACCAAACTGTTAGTATCAGTCATGCCACTTATGGGCCAAATGTGGACACTTTGTCATGATGAGGTCAGTCGCTAACCCTAATATAGGAATTCTCATGCAATAGTCTCTTTCCTTCTCCATAGGCATGCCTGAGATTTGTTAATATATCTTTGTATGTAAGTGGAGGGAAGAAACAGATATAAGGGAAGCAAATGCCTAGATGCATGAAAGATGGATGGTGGGATAATCACTTTTCATGTAATTGGGTACCTGTGCTTACTTTATAATAAAAATGTACTTTTTTTTATATAGTACACTGTGCTGTACTAGAAACCTATGTAGGGCACCAATATACATGGTAAAAATTCCAGGCACCTCCACCAGACATTGCACGCTAACCATTTACTTCACTCTACTCAACCAAATATCTTGCATTGCCACAGTTTCCCCCTAGGAAATACACGTTTTAAACATGTTAAACATTTACTACATGTTAAACATTTTATTACCAGTTAAAATGATCTTACCTTTCCCTGCTTCACAATGTAATAGGGATTACTGCGTGAAAAGCCAGCACTTTCCAAAAGATTCATTACATCATTTTTCCTGTAGGAAAAAAAAAGTTTTATTACAGTAGTAATTGCATTGTAGTAACATGTGTTTTAAACATGAATACAGGCTGACAAAGCATTTCTAACATTCCATATTAGTATAGGTGCAAAGTAGATCTAAATCTTAACTGGGTGACATTTAGTTTACTTGATGTTTAATACATAATACTTCATAGTAGGTCAGGTTGAAAAAAGACTATGAAGTTCAATCACATGGAAATAAACATATCCCAGATATAAAACCCTATGGACAGTTGATCTAGAGGAAGGCAAAAAAATAACCCTGGTACAACTTGCTTCAACAGGGGAAAATAAATCCTTTCTGATTCCATGAGGCAATATGATGTTCCCTGGATGAGCAGTCTGTTATCTTTACTTCAATACATATACTTTAGTTTAAAAAATGCAATACTTCAGTGCTTCTAGCTTCTTTATTCTACTTTCTGACTACTTGCACTTGATTTACTGTTGCCTGTACATTGCTTTTGACTGGTTTCCTGAAAGTGACAATGGCATACCATGCTTGCAAAAGTTGTGTGTAGGCTACAATGGAAGCATATATGACGGGGCAACAATGAAGAAAAAAGCTGTCAACTAATAAAATGGGCATGCAAACCACTTTTATAGCAGGTACTCTAGTTATAATTCTAACAAAATCTTGAGATTTTTAAAATTACATTTACATGTCAAATATGTAAATAAGAGGTTATAGAAACCAAAGTTAAATCTGTTTCAAAGAAAAACTCCAAAGATAAGAAGAAAAAAAATGAATAGCTAATGGATTTTGCTACACTATTTGACCTAATTTCAGAAACTAATGAGCCCAAGTAGTCCTGGGTCTTTTCCCAATCTGTGATTAAACTGGGAATGGAGAAGAAGCACGGTGATAAGTTCATCTGTCACTGGGTGCTCTTCAAAAAGAATGTTTCTTGTCAGCACATGAACTAATTGGTTCTGTAAGATCTGTCCCGAGTCCAATTTCTGCTTCAATTCTAACACAGAAGAAGCTATTACACAGATTCAAGTTTTACAAATTTGCTGCCGTTTCAAGAGTGACTATAAAGAGACAGGCTCTCTAGAACATGGAATCATCAAATGACTAACTCTGCAAACTACAAGCTGTAAGAAAAGTATAAAATGTCAGTGTCCAGACTTACGTCACCATTTTCTTGTCTAAGAAATATTGATCTTTTTTGGCTCCAATGACTCTTCGTAGCGATACCTCCTCCTTGTCAATCTAATTAAATATGTAATAGGGTCAATGCCATTGTCAAATGAAGATTTAACAAATAAAACATCCAACTGAAATATTTCACTTACCGGCAGTCTGTTGTCAGAGTTATCAAATATAATTTCCACAAAGGCAGAAATGACTCGAGGACCTGTTCCTTCCTAAAAGAAAAATATTTTTTTTATACTGGACTAACAGCCAACTGCAAGAGTTATGCCTTTCCTGAGCAGTATATTTACTTTTAAGTTTTTATTGCATACTTAATTTTAGACTCACTTCTCTCAAGAGCCCAAATTCTTATTGCAAGCAGTAGGTTGGCTATTAGAAGGAGTAATGCAAATATGGAAATAATAATATGCCTTAATAGGAAGACGTCAGTATGGAGGTAAGGGTATTTCTAGACACGGTTTATGCATACAGCAATAATAATGGTGTAAAACCTAAACCTCTATAATTGAAAAGGACTGAAATCCAATGAATGAATTAGGCTATTTACATATGCACCCAATCCAAGCATCAGATTGTTAAACATGAGTTACTCACATGTAAAAGAGCCAATCTCTGCTCTGGGCGAAGATGACTGAATTCATCACTGAGAACAAACTGGATGGCTGTAAAAGAATAAAAAACAAAACATATATCAGCACTGCAACACACTATATTTATTTTATTTCAACCTGGACTTCACAGTGTTTCCTCCAATCCCTTTTAGCCTGACGCACCACCAGAAAACACCAGAAGGCTGTTTTTGGATGGTTACTGAAAAGTTGGCAATATTATGTGGAACAAGGGACAGGGGACATACTTCTGTCTAGCACCATTTAGTGATTTAACCACAATAATTGAAATTGTAAAAACATTGGTGTAGGTAATAATCCCAATACTGTGTTGTTTTTCATAAGTAAACCTAATTTGGGGCAATAAGTAAGTACCAACCAAAATTCCTGGATAAGATATACTCCTGTACTATGCTACTTAGTTCTTGTCACCTCAATATGTAATTGTGCAATAGTTAGATATAAGTAAAACCAGACATTCCTTTTATGCCAAACAACCCTCTGTCTCTTTCTTATTCATATTTGTTACTGAAAAGTTGGTTCAAAAATACAGAGGCTGCC
>NC_092867.1:3208902-3213511 GCF_032062135.1 Pyxicephalus adspersus | reverse complement strand
AAAAGTCACTACACACTCTTTTTTCTATTTAGTTCCAGGTATCATTCGGAGAGACTTGAGGCCATCAGCATATGACAACTTAGGCTTTGTAGGTTCTCTAAGAATATCATTCCTTTAACCATGGCTTGCCAATTGACATTGGACCAGAGTTGTAAAATTGCCGCTTGGCAAGAAGTTTTTCAGTCCCCGACTTCGTTCAGCGCGAGTTTGAGAAGTTTTATGGCCGTCACACTGCTCCATAACACAATTTACGTATCCAGGGCAAGTTTCTGGAAACAGGATCTGTTTTTGACAAACCACACAGCGGAAGTCTGGCTACTACCGCCACTGATGAAAACACCAAACTCCTGGAGCACAGGGAGAGTCCATCCGGAGGGCTGCACTGGAACTCGGCATCAAAAAAGCTCGATTCAGCGGATGCTTTAGAGAGTGATAAAGCTCTACCCATACCGACTTCAGGTTGTTCAAAAACTTCAAGCGGAAGATTATCAGGCTTGTGTGGAAATGTGTGCCCCTTAACCTGTCACAGCTTGAGCAAAATATCTGCACAGCCTGCAGCGAGGTCGGGGAGGAGATGCTGCAAAACGTCAGGGAGGCTTGTGTCCGAAGGTGGCTGAAAGTTGTCAAAAAATGGAGGCGCTCATGTGGAGGTATACAACTAGTCATGTGGAGGTAAACAACATGTGGAAGTATACAACTAGTCTTCAAGGTGTTTGAACGTGATGGCAGCCTAGCAAGTAAAATCGCAATAACTCCTTTGTTAACGATAAAAATATGAATAAACTCAGTTTGTGTAAATTTTAGGAATTCAATAAAAGTGTATAGTGACTTTTGGGACACCCTGTATATAAATGAAAAACAATATGTAACAATATGAAATATGTAACAAATTATTTTGCCTATACCTTGGTTACAGGCAGGGTGATGTTGCTGTACCTTCTTGAAGGATTATAGGAAAAATAAAGATTTCACACCCACAGAGTGTGCTCTGATCAGTGCTTGTTGTAAGATTTAGGGTTCCAAGCTGGGAACTTGCAGTGAGGTCCAGTGAGTGTTATTATTGCATGGCATTTGTTTTTCTGTTTTTTTATATAGTTTATTATTCACATGAATTATGTAATTTCATTCAAGAAGTATATTAAGACGTTCAGTAATAAAGCCGTGCATACTCACCAATAACATTGTGTTTTGAACTAAAGGGGTCGACAATGGTCTGATCTCTGTAGCTGCGAAAGCCTTGGATGATCACCTGAAAGAAAAAAGAAACACGTCATATCATCACCTTTCCACTTATCCAGTACGCTATCTGCAGGTCATTTGCAGGTTTCCTCAGCATCTCCAAAAACATGCAGTTTGTTTTTTTGGTGACCCTGGGAATTTTCCTTGGTGTGTGTGTGTGTGTGTGGGGGGGGAGCAGCTAAACCATAGTGCATTCTGCAATCGGCAAACTCCATGCAAGTTTTATCCGCATACATGTCAATGCACCTTAGGGAGGTCTACTGCACCCGTCACTGACCTCTGCACCACCTTAGAAGGGTCCCATGGTGACTATAACTGCAAGCAAGGATAGCAAAATGCATCAATACGAGTGCAGTGACAAAGCCACTTATTGTGGTATTTGTAGTTCTACAGCAAAAACAATGAATTCCTCCAGCTATGCTGGAGCTCCAGACGACTATGTTTGTTCTGTTGCAATGATGATAATATCATTATAATTATTATTATGACTTCCAGCTACATGGAAGTGTCCCCACACAATGTGTCACCTCTATGGGAAGTCACAGTGTTACTACACAAAAGTAATCAGAAGATTCCCAACTATAAACAACACATTTGTGTCACCGGATTTCCTGCAATAATAACACCAATCCCCAGAATATCTCCGGCTGGGTGGAAGGCTGGAAGTTCAATCAGACGCAGCCACAATAATGTGAGATCAACAGAAGTCATGTGATTTCCTTGTGTGGCATGCTGGTAGTTGTGGTGCCCTGAGAATCTGCACAGATACAATGTAAGAAACATGGAGATGAGTACAGGAGTGCAATGTACAGAGCAGGAGGTGCAGCAACAGACTCCGGGTACAACGCAGGAATGAAGCTGTGTATGTGGTGTAAGAGGAGGGACGTCAGTTTACAGTATGCAGTGCAGTGTATGAGAGGGAGTATGTAGTACTGTGTCAGTATGCAGTACAGTGTATGGAGTGCAATGTACAATACAGTTTCAGTGTATAAGGTGCAGTATGCAGTGCAGTGTCATATCAGGTGAAGAGTTCAGTGTCGGTATGCAGTACTGTGTCAGTGTTTATGAGGTGCAATCCAGTGTCAGTATGCAGTGCAGTGTCCATGTATGAGGTGCAATATGGGATGCCAGCGTTTATGAGGTGCAGTGTGTGGCTCCGTGTCAGTATGCAGTGCAGTATGTAGTACTGTGTCAGTATGCAGTACAGTGTATGGAGTGCAATGTACAATACAGTTTCAGTGTATAAGGTGCAGTATGCAGTGCAGTGTCATATCAGGTGAAGAGTTCAGTGTCGGTATGCAGTACTGTGTCAGTGTTTATGAGGTGCAATCCAGTGTCAGTATGCAGTGCAGTGTCCATGTATGAGGTGCAATATGGGATGCCAAGTCAGTATGCAGCGCAGTGTCGGTGTATGGGGTGCAATATGCAGTTCAGTGTGAGTATGCAGTTCAGTACATAGTCCAGTGTCAGTGTTTATGAGGTGAAATATGCAGTACAGTATCAGTTGTTATGAGGAGGAATGTGTTACCCAGTGTCAGTATGCAGTGCAATGTCAGTGTATGGGGGTCAATATGCAGTGCCAGCGTTTATGAGGTGCAGTGTGTGGCTCCGTGTCAGTATGCAGTGTCGGTGTATGAGGTGCAGTAAGTAGTGTAGTGTTAGTGTATGGGGTGCAGTGTGTATTCCTGTGTCAGTATGCAGTGAAATGTCGGCATATGGGGTGAAGTATGTAGAGCAGTGTCAGTGTATGAGATGCAGTATGCAGTGGAATGTCAGTGTATGGGGTGCAGTGTCAGTGTTTATGTGGTGAAGTGTGTGGTTCTGAGTCAGTATGCAGTGTTAGTGTATGAGGTGCAGTGTGTAGAGCAGTGTCAGTGTATGGGGTGCAGTATGCAATGAAATGTCAGTGTTTATGAGGTGCAGTGTGTGAGGTGCAGTATGTAGTCCAATGTTTATGAAGTGCAGTCCAGTGTCAGTGTATGGGGTGCAGTGTGTAGAGCAGTGTCAGTATGCAGTTTCAGTGTATGGGACGCAGTTTGTAGAGCAGTGTCAGTATGCAGTGTATGAGGTGCAGTATGTAGTCCAGTGTCAGTGTTTATGAAGTGCAGTCCAGTGTCAGTGTATGCGGTGCAGTGTGTAGAGCAGTGTCAGTATGCAGTTTCAGTGTATGGGGTGCAGTTTGTAGAGCAGTGTCAGTGTTTATGAAGCGCAGTTTACACAGCTCGGTGTATACAGTAAAAGTCCCTCCAGTTAGGCCTCAGCTCTCAGCTCAGCCCCTCCTTCCCCTCCCCCGGTCGCTCCGGTCGTTACCTGTTTGATATACATGTTCTCGGTTGTATGATATACAGGTTCTCGGAGCTGGGTGGCCGCGCTCCGGTGAGGGGTTTACAAGGCCGCTCTACCGGGCCGGAACTATCCAACTACCAGACTCCCGCCAGCAGACAAAATGGCGGCCGTCTCCTCCTCACACAGCGAGGACCATACCAACTACACACAGGGGGAAAGAACGGACCACCGGGAGAGAACGAGGGCGGGAGACGGAGACAGGGGGGAGTAAACCATGAATTTGGATAAATGGGAGAGAAAGAGCAGGGCTCCGAGAACACCGGAAAACCGAGAAAAGAGGAAATGTGACCCCCTGGAACCGAGGCGTTATGGTACAGTCCACCTGGTGAGCACTCTGGCGCCAAACTAAACTGAAGTTACTGTGAACACAAACCACGGAGATACGGTGTGTGGGGATTGTAACACAATATACACCGCACAACGCTATACACACACTGTACACATACTGTACAACTCTTTACACATTGTACACACACACTATACACATACTGTACACACACACTATACACATACTGTACACACACACTATACACATACTGTACACACACACTATACACATACGGTGTGTGGGGATTGTAACACAATATACACCGCACAACGCTATACACACACTGTACACATACTGTACAACTCGTTACACATTGTACACACACACACACTATACATATACTGTACACACACACACACTATACACATACTGTACACACACACTATACACATACTGTACACACACACACAATATACACATACTGTACACACACACACTATACACATACTGTACACACACACACTGTACACATTATACACATACTGTACACACACACACTACACATACTGTACACACACACACTATACACATACTGTACACACACACACACTATACACATACTGTACACACACTGTACACATTATACACATACTGTACACACACACACTATACACATACTGTGACTGAAACCAAGCCTCTATGGCAGGCGTGTCAAACCCTGGCCCGGGGGCAAAATATGGCCCCCAACACCTTTTT
>NC_092867.1:3185005-3207916 GCF_032062135.1 Pyxicephalus adspersus | reverse complement strand
GTACAGGAGACGGTCAGAGACTGCAGATATTGTACAGGAGACGCTCTAGACTGCGGACATTGTACAGGAGACAGTCAGAGACTGCGGACATTGTACAGGAGATGGCTAGAGACTGCAGACACCGTACAGGTTATGGGCAGAGACTGCAGACACCGTACAGGAGATGGTCAGAGACTGCAGATATTGTACAGGAGACGGTCAAATACTGCGGACATTGTACAGGAGACGGTCAGAGACTGTGGACATAGTACCGGAGATGGTCAGAGGCTGCAGACATTGTACAGGAGATGGTCAGAGACTGCAGACACCGTACAGGTGATGGTCAGAGACTGCAGATATTTTACAGGAGACGGTCAAATACTGCGGACATTGTACAGGAGACGGTCAGAGACTGTGGACATTGTACAAGAGATGGTCAGAGACTGCGGACATAGTACCGGAGATGGTCAGAGACTGCGGACATTGTATCGGAGATGGTCAGGGACTGCAGACATAGTACAGGAGACGGTCAGGGACTGCAGACATAGTACAGGAGACGGTCAGTGCAGACATAGTACAGGAGATGGTCAGAGACTGCAGACATAGTACAGGAGATGGTCAGAGACTGCAGACATAGTACAGGAGATGGTCAGAGACTGTAAACATTGTACAGTGATAGGCAATGTAATAAGAAAAAAATTTCTTATTGAGTTGTATAACGACCATGTCACTGCAATATTTTATTAATTCTTTTATCATATTTGTGAGCAGATCAGGCAAATTACATTTTTATTTTTAGATAAGCCTTAGTGCTTGTATTGCATCCTTGAGTCTTTGCTCCCTTGCAGAGATGGAAGCTCCCAAAGATACGTCTGGGTATGTTTAATGCCAGCGTCTCTCTGCTGACTGCTGTGGTTCCACATGTTGGCTGCCATGTTGCTAGTGTGCCCCGGCAGCTCACAGATAAAAATAAGTCAAACTTTTTAGACAACTCGTGCACAAAGTCAGATTTGAGACATTTGAATGACATTTGAGATTTAAATTGATGAAATGCGGCTCAGACTGATTGCAAATTCTCATTTCTTCTTTGTTGGATCTGTGGAGTGTATTGCGATATCTGAGGATGAAATCTGTTTTTGAAGTTTTGATTTCACCGCTGAGATGATGAGACTGATGGGGAATACTGTTTGTGAACAGCTTAATGTTTTTTTGTGCAGCTGATGAAAAGATTGTCCGCCTTTGTTTAGTATACAAACAGGAGAAAGTTGTACAAACTAATATGGATTTAAAGGGCATCATCCAAAACTTTCCTCTCCCCCTCTAGATTATGTCCCAGTAAGGCTTTTCCCTTTACTTTATTCCAGCTTTTATAATTTATCGTCAGGGTTATATTATTTCTGCAGGGTCACCTGCTAGGGGGTCATGTCCTATAGATGTAGGCACCTCCTCAGAACTACATCCCCCGAGAACCTTTTCTCATAGCAATGTGTGGGAGTCAGGCAGCAGCATTGTTTTGCTGGGAAGTAAATCAATATATGAAAGAAACTTGTGAGAAAAGGAGGAATTCTGCAATCCAGCATGCAGGGCTGACAATGCTGGTTGGGTTTTTGAATTATGAAATTTTGAATTGAAATATTAGGAGCTCACTCATTTCTGACAAATCAACAGGTATTTTTCAGCACTTACAGAATTTCTGAAGATAACATTGCAACATGTGCATGTATTGCAAAGATACCCCACCGTTCCAATGATCTCTGGACCACCATTTTCTTTCCTTGTCTATTCAGCATCATGCAACTACCACACATGCACACAAGAAATGCATAATCCTCGCCGGAGAAACATAGGGAGGTGCAAAGTGTGCTGCTGCATGAGGGCCCCCGGACCCTCAGCCAACAGGGGCAACAAATCAGTTTAGTGTCGGGGTTGGGGGGGACTGTTGGCTACATCCACCACTGATTCCTGGCATCTGCGGAATGGCAGGAACTGTTCACCACACTGCACAGTAGAAAAATTGGCTAGCAGGCAAATGAAAACTTTCAACTTTTAAACTTTTTTAAAAGTTACATGAAAGTTCTTGTACCAGAATCCCCTCATTGCTGGTAAATGTTGGGTTTAATGTGGAATTCTGCTTTAAGACATATCAGATTATTCTGCACATGGCTGACAGTTTATCAGAAGTTCCAATATCTGTACTCATCCAGAAATAACCCCCGTTATGTAAACATGTGTGGGTGCTATATGACAGACCTCTGGCTTGTCATCCCTCGCCTACACTCACCGATTTCTCACCACCTTATGACGTCCTTTCTATGGAAGCAACCACACAGACACCGGACTACTACACATTTATGGTGCATCAGTGACACCAAATGCACAGGGCTACATCATGCTGGATAATTGGAATTGTTATTGTGTTTCGGAATCAAATATTTTAATTCAAATATTGCCCTTTTTTAGCAAAAAGAGGCAAATTTTTATGTTGTCCCATCTGTTAAATTCTTTTTAAGCAAGTATGATTTATATCATTTTTTTAGATTATATGCTGTATTGAAATACAGTAAGAAAGTGCAGATTTTTATATAGCAATTAAACATGAGCAGCATGGCAGTGGCTTTAGGACAGACATTGCATTCCTGCATTTGCAATTAACATGCACATCAAACTCAAGTCGGTCCATTTACCTCAATGGTGTAGTGTGAGTGACAGTTCTTCCTTTTCCTGCTTTCCTTTGCATTACAAGCAGCAGGTACTATTCATATGCTTTTACATGGCAAGCAAAGCATTTCAGGCTCAGCATCTTGCTGTGTTTTCTGTTCAGATGCATAGTGCTTAAGCAGCATTGTTTAAAATGCAAATGGAAGCATTGGACAGCTTTATCTGAATGCTACTCTATGCAAGCCCAGAACACCCGGCTGTGCACCTGTGGCCCTGGGCAATCTATTAATGCACTTTTAGCAGGGCCAATCATTGGAAAAAATATTAGGACTCCAAGTAAAATGATGCAGTTCAAGTGGCCCTAGTGAAGGGTCCTGGTAATTCTCCATCATACAAAGACATTGTAGACCCGTGTCAAACTCTGGCCCACGGGCCCTCAAGGTCCTTTTTTTTTGGCCCCCCAAGAATTCCCGAAAATGAACTACATCTGTCCCGCCCACTTTATCTCCTCACATCATGATTTTCAATACATGCAATACAAATACATTATTCCTGTACACCCATCATGTGACACAAAGCCTAGGCAATGATCACATGGTGCCTGACTACCAGAGGCATTGTGTTTGTTTCACTCCATTAGAGACTGCATAGTGTAATACTTAGTGTCAGACAAACTTGTAATGTGAGAGTATGAACAACACACAGGCTGCATAGAGAGATGGAAATTAGTCTTTTTAACCCTAAAGTGTGTGTAGAGGGGTTTGTTTTTGTTTTTGTTAGGTATGAATGAAGTAGTAAACTTCCTCAATTTTTTCAATAAAGTTCAAGTTTGGCCCCTGACCTGGTCTAAGTTTTTAATTTTGGCCCTCTGTGTATTTGAGTTTGACACTCCTGTTGTAGACAATTGAACACCCTTTTCTGTTACCCCATGACTGTACCCCCGGGTACAAAGCCAGCTCCATAAAGCATTGGGTCACTTTGGTAGAGGAACTCCAGTGTCCTGCACAGAGACCTGACCTCATCCCTACTGGTCACCTTTGGGATGAATTGTAATTGTGAGCCAGGTCTTGTCATCCAACATCAGTACAAATGGGGCAAATTCCCACAAACACCTTCACAGAGAAGTGGAAGCCATTATTGCCAACTCCTTGTTAATGGCCATGTGGGGTTGCAACTCCATAATAATGACCATATTATTGCAATGGGACAACAAGACCTAAAGCCATATAATGCATTTATATGGACTGCAGCATCAAGCATGGGTTTCCTGCTTTTGAAATTGAGCAGTACAGCAAAGCAAACACTTCTCTGCTTGTTCTTTCTTGGTGCTGTCATAATGGAGGATTGCAGCCCTGACATCTTACTAGATGTAAATATCTCAGACTGATGTGTCAGTTTTTGCAACCTCTGCACAAGCAATCCTGGTCATTACAAGTGGGTCTGTCTGTGGCAGAATTCTCAAATTAATTGTGGATATTCTCCTAAAAAATGCACACCTAAGAAAAGATCAGGGATGAGGTATGGGTGTAGTACTACTTCTAACCAGCAGATGGTGTCAATTGCAAACCAAACTGCAATTGTATAGTGATTTGTGCTGATGCTCCTGTTCTGTGCTGCAAAATTGATAAATCTCTTCTTCATTACAATTAGCATTTGGCTTAGGCAGGGGATGTCTGTACTTTGACCTCAGGCTGTGCAGGGAGAGTTAGCAGGCCACTTGTAGAATCACCTCATATTATATTGTATGAAAGGAGCTTGTATGATTATATTGTAATACCCCCTAGCTGCTCTGTTTGCTCCTCCAATGACCTACTAATGACTTCCTCACTCATAACCTCATCACACGCACGGCTCCAAGACTTTTCTGGAGTTGCCCCGACTCTCTGGAATGGTCTCCTTGTCCTATTCGGCTTGCTCCTACTTTTTGCTCAAGAGCCCTTAAAACCCAATCCTTCAACCTCACCTACCCGACTTTGTCTGTCTCCTAAACCTTCACTACTTCCCAACATTCCATATCTCTCTTCCTATTGTGTGATACTTCCCCCACCTCCTAGATTGTAAGCTCCTCGGGACAGGGTCCTCTCCTCCTCCTGTGTCACTGTCTGTATCGATCTGTCATTTGCAACTCCTATTTAAAGTACAGCGCTCTGTAATATGTTGGTGCTATATAAATCCTGTTTATTATTATTAATAATAATGATAATATAAATAAATAATAATGTGTCTGGCCAGCTTTGAGGTTATGGGATTTACTTGGTCTAGCATTGACTGCCTATTATTCCCTATGGGCTGCAGTTGTAGGCACTGAAGTCATCCTCTACAATGCAGCGCTGGTAGCTACCCCTGCAAGGTTAACATTATTTTTGGGTAAAGGGGCAAGAAAAGCAGCAGTTTGATGTACCTTAGTCCGTTGCTCCCCAGGGCTCCTTCTTTTTTTGTGCAACACCTACAATGCATGATCAGTAGCCCTTCATTGTAAGTGGGACTCCAAGGCCCGCTCACCGCCTATTGCAGTCTTATGGAAGAGAGTGGCATCCACTGGGAGCGGGATAAAGTGGGTTCTTCTTTTGTTACCCCTAGACCTAAATGTGCATTAATCCTTGTGCCCGGAGGCTCCATCTCTTTGCGACCGGTCCCTCGGTAAAACGCTCCACGCTCCTATGGACCCTAATACATGGCCAGTAGCCCTATACTACAATTGCAGACATTGACGCCTGACCATGTCCTGTTCCAAACCTACAAAAAAGTGTGGCCACTTAGGGGGAATGTTACCCCTAGACCTAAATGAGTATTTAAGTCCCGGAATCTCAATCTCTGTTCAGCTGGTCCCATATCTCGATGAACTCCCCTACAATACTTGGTCAGTAGTCCTTCATTGTGGATGAGGAACACCAAGGCCTGCCATTGCAGTCCTATAGGAGAGAGGGGTAAAGTAAGAGCCCTTCCTCTATGACCCCGGATCTAAACCCGCATTTTCCTTAACAGTGCGGTAGCCCCATTGTTGGAGTATTTTATTGATTTTATTTACATCCATTTGGATCTCTTACATGATCCACTTTCCTATATAGAAAGGATCACAGATTTCTTCATCGGCTCTTCCAAAACCGCACAGCATTGTGAGTCACACGCTGAATCACACGTCCACTCCGCCAGCTCTTTCCTCCCTTGTTAGGCCTTCGTCTCCAGCCTATAATTTTATTTTAACCCAGTTCTAATTGATGAATTGACTCAGTTGTCATTTGCGTTTTGAAAAGCTCTTAGTCACCCCTACTGAAAATAGTGTTTAGTTCAATACCGTCGCTTTGTACTTCCTAATTGATATAATTGACTCTCACCCCGCCGAAAGCAAGCAGAACCACAGATAAGGGACACGTTGAAGCTTTGGTAGGGTAACGTGACCACTTCTTAAATCACATTTACGTTATTGGGCACACACAACATTTTTGCATTATTTTCTGGATTTGCACAAAGTAGTAATTTTGCTGCTGTTTATAGGGAAAATTAAAACATTTCTACCGGTCCACATCTGCAGGTTTTTACAGAAAGCTTTATGACATTGCCATTAGTCCCGGTCTGCAACTTCTAATCAGGGAGCATCAAAACATTCTCATCAGGGCCAGACCGGTGCAAAAATACAATGAGTCAAAAAATTGGAAAAATAAATGTCCGTATTGCTTTAATAAGAGATCAGATCAATCTGCTGCAGGCTGGAGGAAACATTTCTTCTCTTGTCCCTTCCCCAACAAAATGAATAAACAAATGAAAGCCGTCAGTGGAAGTAAGTCTCATCTCTTGAAAGGTAATAAAAATCTGGAATCTTTAAAAAGGATACTTATAGTGAGTGTGTAAATGTGCCCTACAGTGATAATATATCATCAGAATACAACCAGCATATCAACACATGAAGTAGTAAATCCACTTTGGTACATGGAGTGAACCTTTTAGCTTTCTTATGTTTGTCACCAATGGTTTCCAAATAGGAATAAAATATAATAAATATTTAAAGATATTAAAAATATTTTAAAATAATATATAAATTTAATATATAAGAATAGGACTCTATGTGCCCATCCTTCTTCAGAAGAGGACCCCTCACTCCCTGGGTTGAATGACACCCAGCGGCAATTTAGGCAGATGTGCAAGCACAGGTAGTCATGAACACGCCTCCAATCATTAAGGGGTGGGGTCAGGTAAGTGATCACATGTCTGGATGTTCAGAGCTGAATGTGCTGTACCAGCCTGCTCTATGCTGGGGCTATGATGGATGGTGTGCTACCCCCCCCCCCTCCCCCACCTCTTAGATTGTAAGCTCTTCAGGGCAGGGTCCTCTTTTCCTTCTGTGTCACTGTCTGTCATTTGCAACCCCTATTTATCATACACTGCTGTGTAATATGTGGGTGCTATTTAATGTTTATTAATATTGGCTTCAGAAAACCCCCCTCCCTATTTGATGTACAGCGCTGCATAATATGTTGGTGCTATATAATGTTTATTAATAATGGCTTCTGAAAACCCCCTCCCTATTTGATGTACAGCACTGCATAAAATGTTGGTGCTAAATAATGTTTATTAATAACGCTTCAGATAACCCCCTTCCTATTTGATGTACAGCGCTGCATAATATGTTGGTGCTATATAATGTTTATTATTGACTTCAGATCCCCCCCCCATGTGATTTACAGTGCTACATAAAATGTTGCTGCTATATAATGTTTATTAATAATGACTTCAGATCACCCATGCTGCATAATATGTTGGTGCTATAAAAATATTGTTTAATAATTGTGTCAGTTGACCACAACTACTTTTCCCAGGAGTATATGGTCATTGATGGACAGGTAGGGTGCAGGATTAGACTTGTCCAGTAGCTGGATTTGGTCTTGAAGGATCGGGAGAGAATATTAACCCAAATTTACACACCTCAACCTTGTAAATCACCAACCCCCACTCCAAAACGAAGCACAACATAAAATTTAAATAAGAAAGCACATTTATTGGCACAAAGAATGTACACAAAAAATATACAGACGAAAACAAGTTATTGCATGGTACCTTAAAATATTGTGATAAGCAGCAACAACTCATCTTTACACAGTAGTAATATCGACCTTTTTATTGCCGAAATCCATTATATTCTTCCAGCAGCCAAAAGGTTCAAAGTAAACATTCCAGTGTAAACCAACAGCTATGGAACAGCCTATAGGTGACCACACATTGGGTAAGATTGTCTAAGAAAATGTTTCTTATTATTGCCCCAGTTAAGTCAATTGCTCTGAAGGGTAATTCTACATTTCTGTACTGGAGCCAAATACAAAGCTATGTGTATTATACATCGTAGATTTGACTTATACCCCCCTTGCATTTCTTGTGTTGTGGATGGAGCATGCACACTTCACCCAATCAATCACATGGAGAATTAAAGGAATAGCATTCCTGGTCATTGTTCCCTACATCTGGGATCAGCCGGTGCCCATGTTCCCCCTATGTCAAACTGCACAATTTTGGAATTATCTTTTAAAGACTGTTTGGCCACCATAGGAGGTCTGCAGGAGACTTTGGCTGCTTTGATCTCATTATGCATGATTGGGGGCTACAATAGATTACAGTCTTTTGGATAGATAACATACCAAAGTGTTTCTTAGATTAGGGGGTTGTTCTCACGGATGGATGTAGTAGCGCTAATGCTTCACAAATGCATTCAAAGCATCCATCTACGAGTTGCCTTAAAGTTGACAAGCACATGGATTCTTTCTGGCAGTGGGATGGATAGATAACTGACTGGCAGACACCAAGTTGAATTTGAGACGGTGGATCTTCCACAAACGTTTGCAGATCTACCATTACCACCTTAAAGTAATGGCATTAGTAATTTGATGGCCGACGGGTATTCTAACCACGCCATATCCTCCTGCAAACCATGCATGTTAACAATAGGATTCAAGATCCCAACAAAAAGCCAAACCATTCTTAAGGTTCTGCCCAATAATTATTACACAGTATTTATATAGTGCTGACATATTACGCAGTGCTGTACAAAGTCCATAGTCATGTCACTAGCTGTCCCTCAAAGGAGCTTACAATCTAATGGGCCTACTATTGTCATATATCATTACCACAGTCTAAGGACAATTTTTGGGGAAGCCAATTAACCTAACTGCATGTTTTTGGAATGTGGGAGGAAACTGGAGTACCCGGAGGAATCCCACACAAACAGGGAGAACCTACAAACTCCAAGCAGATAGAGTCCAGGACAAGATTCTAACCCGGGACCTAGTGCTGCAAAGGCCAGAGTGCTAACCACCAAGTCACCTTGCTGCCAACCACCAAATTTGCACAAAGTTCGCTATTTTTAACATTCCTTTTGTATGGTCACATTGAGGCTGTCCCAACCAATCAGGACCTTTAAATATTGCTTGTTACTATAACAAAACCTAGTGCATTGTTCCTTAACATTTTGAACATGCATCAATGGCCAAGACCACCCCAGCCCTTCGTTACTACAATACAAACCATCTGGATTTCTCCCAGGAAAAATTAACACGTTAAAATTGTAATGGGGTTATCATGCATTTTTTTATTTTCTTACTGAAAGCCAATACTTGTGACAAACAGCTTGGGTGGACTTATAATTAAGAAAGACATTGCTGCAGATTGTAACCCAATTTCATGGAATGAAAATTAGAGACTTCTGTCTGGTTGGCGGCTTTACTCAATGCCAATTTTGTTCAATTTACAAGGCCCAGATCATATTGTATTTGGTAAAATTGTAAAAACAAATTGGCAAGACTTCTATCTTTCAATCTGCAACAGTTTCAAGAACCTTTCAGTACTGAACATGAAGAGTCGAGAGTTTTTTTTCCCAGTGCACAGCTGGTTTCCTTTCCAATATTCCTATGGAATACAACCAGATGTCTTGAGCTTCCTATGGCCGGTCTCAGATTGCACAGCTATAAATATGTCTGTGCAAGGATGGGAATGTGGAAACATTTTTTTCAATGTTAGTATTTTTCTCATCAAGTAATCTCAGGGTAGATTGTGTTGGGCCTCCACAGACATTGCTAATGCAAGGTACTCTGGGAAAATGCCCAAGGAGGAGGCGAGCCAAGGAAGGAAATTGTCCTCCACCTACTTCAAAAGGCTGGCAAGCACCCAACACAAGACACCCATTTCCTAGAATCACCTTAATGAATTAATTACACTGACAGTGTACATGGCAGACTATTCACCCACCCAAAGTTGAATGTAAACATCTCAGATTGTATACAACTTATTGCCACACAGACCTATTAAATGAGAGTACATTAAATGTATAGATTGTGCTAAAACAATTCTCCATATTATTGAGAGGGTATAATATTCTATACCCTCAGTATTCGGAGAGGACAGGAATACACAGAAAAGAGAAAAACACAACTACAACAGGACATATCCAAGTATGTAAACTTAATCCAGCGAAAGTCTTTAAAGCCTAGATGTAACTTATAGGGCGGCACATTGCATGCCCGAGGAATGGCGACACTGTCTGTCGTATTGCACTTTTGCCTTACAGTTCATATTCACAGTTTAGTCCACGGCCTGTACGGCATGTGTCAGCAGGAAGAAGTCGCAGTGATTGGACTGAGTTTCAGTTGGTGTACGGGAGACCTGAGCGGAACGGGGGCCAAGACCGAAGTGGGGAAAGTGAAACAAGACCCCTCAAAGTGCTGGCCAATGTTCATGTCCTCTGAGAAGAAGGAAACGGAGTCCCTTTTACAAGACATGACGGGCCCGCTGGGTTTGGAAGAGAATATTTCGGACTCGTAGTGAAGGAGTTGGCCCATGAAGCTGAAGTTGGGTGATATAAGGCTGCGGCGTTGCTTGATGTATTCAAAGGCCTCCTCCAGGTGGATCCGCTTGGTCTTCATGAGGTAGGCCATACATATGGTGGGTGACCTGGAGATGCCAGCTTCGCAATGGACCAGGACTCTGCCTCCTGAGTGTCTCACAGTATCTGCAGACAGAGCAAAAGTCCACACATAAGTAAAACTGCATAATAAAAACCCATGCCTCTAGTTCTATGCAAATTCATGTTAAGATGACCAGCTACATAAATGACATTCTTCCAAAACTGAATATTTAAAATCAGAAACCAAATCGTTTCAAGGATGAATGTTATGTGAAATTCATTCTTAGCACCCCATATGGACTATGCAAACTCAAAAAGGTGCAGCATGATATTTTGGGAGATTTGTGGTGTATTGGGCTGGACTTCCACAGTATAGTGCACTCCGACCTAAATAGAGATATATTGCCCTTGCACAAATGTTTTAGGCAGCAAGTTTTAGGTGGCCCCAGGGTGCAAAGCTCTACTATACCGGTGCTTGTAAAAGTGGGGTGCTGTCCCATTAAACGTGGAGACTTCTAATTATTTACAAAATGGCTCTGGGCCTATGACATGCGGTCATTAAAATGCAATGCAAGTTTTTTTTATGGCTCCAAAACATCTGCACATGTTGGCTGACCTCAGACAAGTTCATTAATTACATAAAACACCCCCCATCTGGGAACAAAGTCAAGTCAGGCCAAGGAAAAGTGCCCAGTGACCACCAGGCAGAGCAAGAGAGGGGTCAGCAGTCACAAAATCATTAACCCGTTTTATTGGCCCGAGCAAGCTTTGTCCTTGGAGACAAATTGGCAATGTTAGAGCACTGGTTCCTGTAATTACAAAGATGTTCTGTTTATGTCTTCCTTTGAAGCATTCCCTAATGGCTCTAAACAGCCACATTGTCTCTAATTAATGGTTGGGCTTTGGGGAGGGTGGCTGTAAAAATGTTGAAGCCCCAGAATGCCCTATATTTGTCACAGTGTTCACCATAATGCAGTAAAACAAAAATTCTTCTTGTGTAACCTGAAATTAACCCCAGAAATTGTTTTTATTATTACATGGTACATAGCGCAAACATATTACACAGCGCTGTACAAAGTCCATAGTCATGTGACTAGCTGTCCTTCACAATCTAATGTCCCCACCATAGTCACATGTCATTAATACAGTCTAAGGTCAGATTGGGGGAAGACAAAAGACAAAACCTAACTGCATGTTTTTGGAATGTGGGAGTACCTGGAGGAAACCCACAAACTCCATGCAGTGTCCTGGCCGAGACTGGAACCTGGGACCCAGCGCTGCAAAGACCAGAGTACTAACCACTGAGCCACCATGCTGCCCAATTAGTTCCAGAAATTTTTGGATGATTCTTAGTTAAACCTTTCATAATCTTTATATTCCACTTACCGATAAATTCTATCGCTTCTTGGAAGTGGCTACTGATATCGGCCGTGTGGTTGTCCTCCACGGGAATCCATTTGTAGTCATATTGGTCTTTGATACATCCAGTGCTTTTTCTAGAGACGTTGAGTAAGGCGGTAATGTGAAGGCCAGACAGGAATTCGCACTTTGACGCATGGTAGGCGCTGCCAAGGTAGAGGAATGGAAGGATCTCGACAGGGCTGCCCTATAATAGAGTTAAAAAGGTAATTTTAACGTAAGTTAAATAAAGTTTTACAGAATAGAAAGATTAAGTTTATGACTAGAACAGAGTGGGTTATCAAGACCATGAGTAATATTCATGATGAAACAGCGCTAATCTAAAAATGGAATATTGCATTACGTTTGTGATCTTTGGCTTTGTACCCTGGAATTATAACCAGTGAATCACATCGCAAGCCCACACGCAACTCCCGCTGTACGACCCACATAGATGAGGCAAGAAGCTGACAACGCCATTATTTCCCACCACAAGACCCCGGCCTCAGGTAGGAGAAGAATCTTCCAGCAAAACTCCCACAAAGCCCCCCACCCATTGTGTCTAATCCTAAAATCGCTGCTTTTAGGACAGGATGTGCACTTGACTTTGTAACCTCTTGTGGGCTACAAGATAGAGCTGTCACTTCACCTAATCCCTTAAGCTTCCTAAAGAATATTCCGTCTCCGTCTTAACTGCACAGATGACATTAGGAGCCGAGGTGGTGGTGTAACCAAGGGTATGGCCAACAACCGGTTTGAACATTATCTAATTATGTCGGGGTAACCTAAAACTGCTTTCTAAGGACTGCCACTGCAGAATATCAAATTGCATTTTAACATGGAGCTCAACATCTGCTTGGATGTTGGTGAACACAGTAATACATTTGATTAATGGTTCACCATCACTGAGAAAGAAAACTATACATATTAGGGCCCCATTAACACCTCTCCAATTTACTGTTTTAGGTTAATGAACATTAGGTCGCATGTTACTGTGCATTGTGGTAAGTGGAGCTGCCAATGCACCAGAAAGCACATTGTAATGCATTGTCGTGCCTCTAAATGAATGGTATCGTGCATTGATGCAGTATTACTGCACTGCAATATGTGAATCCTGCTTAAAGTATATCCAAAGTCAAACCTTTTTACATTTACTAGATGTCAGGCTTTTGTCATCTGTAGAGGCTTCTGTAGACACAACAGGGAGCCCAAAGGGAAGACTTTCCAAAAGAAAAGATTCTGATCACCAGAACAAATTTCCCCAATTGGAAGATTTCCCCTTTATTCTTGTAACATTTTGCATTTCAATACTTTCTGTCCCAATGATAATGGGCGCCATCACAAAGACTCCCCCGCATCAACAGACTAAGGAACGGGGTCTACATCCTCTGTATACTTCCTACACACCGGACCAGACCTGCCCAGTACACGGTGAGTTCTTGCTCCGTTTCTTCTACAAGGAGCTCAGAAGAGAGGTGAGGAGGGGGATGTTGCACCTGAAAGGTGTTGGCTATTCTTTGAAAAGCTTTAAAGACGTTTTGGAATTTTCAAAGGACAGGCTAAAGCACTTGTATTTTGTATACAGCGCACAGGGCTGCACCAGTCCTGGGGATACCAGACAACCCCAACACTACTTCTATAAAGAAAGTTCTGGCAGTAGATTGACTCTAAAACAATGCAAGTTGTGTAATGCATTACCAGAATCTGGTGAGATAATGATGCAATTATCTTCTTTTAGGAAACTGAAGTCATACAGTGTGTGTGCTGTCCTCTATTTATATGCAATACAATGTTTAACCCCGAAATGGTTTTTGAGCTGTAGGTGGGTGGCTGCCCCTGTATTGTGATGCAACTATACAGTAACCACCCAAAAACAGCCGGGTAGTTACATGAAAGTGCCGGATGGTGCACCCAGCTAAAAGGGCCCCGGGAAAACACTGCATTATATGTGTAAAATGTGTTTTTCTCCTGAACGTTGAAGCAATTCTTTACTTTCAGCAAAGAGTTACAGCAAATGTATATATCACACAATAACCACATTTGCATTTTGCATTGTCCGTTAGGAGAATAACATTGCAAGCTTTTCAGCTCAGGTTCTTTCCAATGTATATTCATTGCAGGATTTCACTTGTATGAATGAGCAAAGCCAGTGAAGGGTATGCGAGGGCTTGCGTCTGAGTTTAAACCGTCATGTTGGACATTACACATCCGCCGCCAGGACAATCTCACCATCAATAATTAAGTGGAAAGCTGATACGGAAGGAAGGTGCTTTAGTAATTAGAATGCTATAAGATCTGCCGATCTATAGGGGACAGGAGATGAGTCAAAGGCTATTTTCTGCTTTCAGCCATCTCCGCAATAAGCTCCGGCACTGAGCATTCTAAACAGGAAGCAATAATATCTCTATTGATCTCCGGAAACAGGGCCTTTCACAAGCCCATATCCCGCTAATGGACCAAAGCTTAAAGGACGGAAAGGCACTCACACAAAGCTTAACCCTTGCTGTTCCGTTCCTGTGCAACAAGACTCAGCTGAAAAATTCTTTCTATAACCAGCTTGCAGAGTTTATTCATTTCAGCTCCCTAATGCCAGGAAAAAGTTTATAGACTATAGATATACGTCAAAGCTGAGCCCTGGGATAAGCAAATGTTGTCTGAATACAAGAGCCTTGCAAGTTCTATCTTCAAATCTGCACAGTAATCCAGTGTGGCACTTTTCCCTCAGGAATTTGTAACAAAGACCGGTCACTGCTGCCCTCTCTACTTGTGCAATATGACTGGTCTTGTATCCGCCCCCTCGTATATTTGTCTGCAGTGGGTGGAGTTACTGGCTCCTCCCACAGACTATTGGCACACACAAAGTGGGTTTATAGCCTGCCTGGTTACTGAGGAAAGTATATTAGTTACCAATTGTGTCCCGCGGGTTCAGCCTTAACAAAGCAGTGCTATGATTTAGACTTTCAGATGCTCTAAGCTCAACTTGTACAATAAATTATATTACAGTCTTCTGTACCTGATCGTAGGATGGCTTGTGGAATGAGGTGAGTTTCTGATTCTGGAGATTCTGACTGCTGTCGTTTTCTTCCTGCGGCAAACTTTTCTGATCCACGCAGCATTCTGGGTACTCCGTGCGAAAGGATTCGTATCCACCTGCAGGAAAGACGAAATTGTTAGAATGACGTCAAGGGATCTATTAATAATGTTCACCTAAAACAATGACTATACAAAGGAAGTGATCTCAATGCAGAATATCTCCAGGCTTCAACCCTCAGCCACTGTCCAGAGAAGTAGATTTGGCTTTACTGCCCTCCTGCAGGTTCGTTTATCACAAAGGTGGCAAATAAAATAAAAGTTTCCATTTCCGAACCCCACCGTGAATGAACCACAAAGCTCAGCTCATTCCTTAAAGTGCTTGTTTAACCAAATTTGAAGCAGAGACAGGGCACCTTAAAATTTTTAATAAACAGCATTTATATAGCACCAACATATTATGCAGGGCTGTACAATAAATACGGGTTGCAAATGACAGACTGTGACACAGGAGAGGACCCTGCCCTGAAGAGCTTACAATCTAAGATCACTTTCAATATTAAATTCAGACCTCAATGATACCGATTCCGAATTGAACTTCTTCTCATAGCAAAAAGTTGTAGCTAGGCATTCACTATGGAGTCATCCCCCACCTACTAGATTGTAAGCTCTTCGGGGCAGGGTCTTCTCCTCCTGTATCACTGTCTGTATTAGTCGGTCATTTGCAATCCCCATTTAATGTACAGCGCTGCGTAATATATTATTAATAATAATAATAATAATCTTAAAAAGTTTTCACCCGAGATTTACATAACATTTTAACTACCGGAAAATAAAAGGGTCTGCATATAAATGTTTTCACATAGGATTCACTGATTAATTTTTTGTGCAGCATTCTGGGAAACCAAAGCAATGTTATATCATTGATCAATTAACATAACCCTTACAATAATTATACAGCGGCCATAATCCCCGATCCATCCTCCCAATGTACTAACACCTTGTTCCCAATGAAAGGGACGGTTATATAATACTTATTTCATATTCATTGGTTTATTATTAATACATCAACCTGATAATAAGATCAAGCTGTTTATGGAATGCGGTGATTATGGTCTAGGTGGTGACACATTAGTGTGATCACTTCCTGTGTAATCGTAATTGCCATCAGAGCAGGCTGTTCCAGACTGTCCATATGTCCTAATCCCCGGCTCATAGGATAAAGGACCTGCAGGGAGTCAATAGGAGGAGATTAGCAATTTTACCTCCTGTGCTGGGGGCGGCAGGAAGGTAACTCAGGACAAGGGGAGGAGATCTGACAGTGATAATTGCAATTCACTGAATCCGGGATCAATGAAAGAACCTTTTATTCAATTACATGGCTACAATACAGCCGCTATTAGTGGATAGTATAGCCTGGAACAAAAGTTACATTATAGGTTAGGTGAAAACACAGACAATGGTGTTGTACAAATTTTTTACAAGTTCCCCCACCTGTGCAGCAATTGAGATTTTTAACATTTTTGTAGCAGAGGATGCGGCTGGAGGCAAAAGGATGAAAATCTTCTAATCACTACAATTCAGCCACCTAACAATCTTATTAATGAATGGGCACACTTCGCCCAATAGAGGACTATAGGGAATGATGATTTTGTGTAAAATCAATCAGAGCTGGGAAAATTCATCCTGGTCACAGGACGGGATATGTGAGGGAGGACTCGGACATAAGTGAAATAGCACAGGAAGAGCAAACATTCTGCAAACACCCAAAACCATAGCAGCAGTTTAAAAAAACAAACTATTTTTTTTATATTTAGGAAAACCGTTTGGGGAGCTGCATGAACAAGGCAACACTCTTCTAATAAAAGCTGCAAAATATGTGATGGAGAACAATTGTCTTCCAACTTTAATAAAGATCTGATGACAAACACCCAATTTGGTCATCTCAACGTTCATTGGCACAACTTTTGGGGAAGCCGATCTCATTGGCTCCTTCACATCATAAAACTTATTTTTGGTAACAAAGGGCAATGTACAGCGCTGCCTAGTATGTTGGCATTATACAAATCCTGTTTATTATTAATAATAATAATAATGGGGTGCATTTGTTTAGTATACAATCAAATTGTAAGGAATTTAGGGCCACACAGATGCCTTCTTGGCCAAGCTTAGATAGCCCAGTAGTGATATAAGTGATGGATATAAGTGATTGCCATTTACCATGCAATAGTTTTAAGTTCATAAACTGACCAACAAAAACATAAAATGGACCAAAAATAGTTATGAAAATGCTTTTGATTGGATACAATGGAGTAAAATCTGTGTAAAGTTACATAAGCATGGCATTGGCATATTTAAGTTTTAAATTTTTTAATCCTTTATGAAAATCAAGTATTGGAACCTGGAACTTGATTGTAATTAAGTGTTGATTATATTAATCTAAACGCTATTTATTGTACAGCGCTGTGTAATATGTTGGCGCTATATAAATCCTGTTCATTATTATTATTAATAATAATAACCAGGAAAAAAACCGACAGGGTATGACTAATGTATTCTTGATGATAAGTGGGTACACAAGACAGATCCAGCTCAGTAGCCAAGTTCTGATAAATCCAGGAGCCTGCTCAATCAGCCAGACCACTTCCCCTGACCTTATCGCCCTGCTGCTGGGCAATTTATATGACACCTCAGCTATTTGCATCCTAGATGTGACAACTTGCAAGGACAAATACCACCCTCTGACCTGCTAATAACCTCATCCTAACTAGTTATATCCTACCAGGGGAAGCTGCCTCTCCCCAGGGGGTGATGGCTTTACAGGCCCATTAACAAGCTGCAGATGATTGCACCCATTGTAGGTACAGCTGAGATATACTGTTTGCCATTAACCCCTTACAACAGAGATCCAGGAGATGATTCAATTAAAAGGCTTCTTCCTGCATCTGATGAGACTATTTATGACACATCCTGACATTTCGCTCTTGGCAGAAATGTTTCAATAGATTTTGTAATGCAATTATTTTATCATTTGCAATCACTGGTTCATTCCACACATCTATTACAAACTTTGGGGGAGCCAAAAAAAAAATGAGAATACACCGAACACAATAAAGCAAATATTGTCTATGATCACACTGAACCATATAAATGCAATATAGAATTCAGTTTCTCTTTTTTATCCAATCAATTATTATTAGATCGGATACAATTGATTGGTCAATTAAGCCAAGCACAAAATTCAATATAATTTTGTGTAATGCTTTCTGGTTTTACATGTGCTAGTCCAGTAAGTCTGATCGTTTAATGAATTGGTAATTAGCTTTCTGCAAGTTTTTGATGCTTTTTTTTTTTAAAGTGAAAATCTAATTTATATCACAAAGCAACTATACAATCTTTATGAGATTTATAAAACGGATATAAAGACCAACCTACACTATTCAGTTTGTAGCCAATATTCTATTTGGTAGATATGATAAGGATTGTACAGTCAGATTGCAACATTTGTGGTGAGCTATAAGAATGCCATATACAGGAAAGTCATTTCCTGTTCAGTTTCAGAATATCGAAAAGTCAAATGACAAATTATAAGAATACAGGATTTATTAAACAGGATTTATAGAGTGCTAACATATTACAATAAAAATGACAGACACAGGAGGAGGAGAGGACCCCGAAGAGCTTACAATCTAGGAACATTGGACATCTCATCTAACATTACAATACAATACATACTACAACATTACAAAAAATCCACAAACTACAACCGTAATCCAGCCAATTTACCATCATTCATATTACATGCTAAAATCAAATTAATTTACAGAAATGAAAGCCTGATGAATGAGGTCAGAATTTATTCCCAAAGGGAAGGACCACCAATGGCTTACTAACAAGAGATATGGAGATAATTGGATTTGGGATTTCCGTATAATAGTAAACAGACAAGGATCTAAAATCAAAAATATGATGCAAACAGATCTAACGTCCCCTCACCACTGAACAAAAGAACAAAAAGTGTTCCAGGTGGAGGAAATGAGTCACCTTTGATATAAATGCATAAAGCCCAATGTAGTCATAGGTAAGGTTTTTGTCATTTAACCCTTTAGCAAGTTAAAATTCACACCTTCAGTGGAGGAAGCAGAACCCCCCATACCATACCAGGGAGCTGATCCCCATCATCTCTCCTATAGCACATTCACCCTTCAGTTAGGGATCCTCACATTCACATTCATCCACTCAAGATAGTAAATCCCCTTGTTACTCCTATGGGTAGCAGATCCACCATCTCTTCTATAGGTAGTAGATTCCCTCCATCACACAGACAGATATCAAATCCCACCACAGATCCCTTCCATATTGGTAGTAGATCCCCTCCATTCATACAAATGTATCTTTCCCTTATAGATAGGAAGGGATAAGAGGAAATCTACTATGTGCATAGGTATCAGATCCATTCTCCTATCAAATCCCTCCATAGGTATCGGATGCCCCCCTCACCCCAGATATCAGACTTCCTTCATCTACCCCCCAGCCGATCCCCTCCATCCTCCTATAGGGATCAGATCCCAAACATTCAGATGTAGCACTCAAATCCTCATCCCCCCAATCTATAGATCCCCTCTATCCCCCAATCTATAGATCCCCTCTATCCCCCAATCTATAGATCCCCTCTATCCCCCATCTATAGAGATCAGTTCCCAACCATTTTAATGTAGCACACAGATCCTCATCCCCTCAATCTATAGATCCCCCCACAAGTACCCATCAGCCCCTCTCTGTAGGGTGGGGTATCCCCATCAGCTCCCAGTATTTTGTGGCACTCCATCAGCTCCCCCAGTATTTTAGGGCACTCAATCAGCTCCCCCTGTATTTTAGGGCACCCCATCAGTCCCCCCAGTATTTTGGGATAACCCATCAGCCCCCAGTATTTTGGGGTACTCACCCTTCAGGAAGCAGATCCGGGGTCCCCCCGGCAGGCTGCTAAGGGTGTTGATCACAATATGAGCCGGGCTGTCCTTCTTCAGTTTCTGCCACCTTTGGCTCCTCTCATCCAGCACCACAACCACAGACACCTGTCCGTCCCGTAGCCGGCACCGAGCTCCTTCCTCCGGGATCACAAAGTGCAGCGGAGCCGCTCCGCCCCGGGCCCGGCGCAGCAGCACGGAGTTCAGGTTGACATTGATGGATCCCCGCACATTGGAGGCGCTGAATGGCAGATAAGGGCGGCAGTCCAGTAACAGACAGCGGGAGAATTCTTTCCTGATCAGTCGGTGCAGCCGCCGGCTCTCTATGGAGGTCACCTTCATGTCTGCTGAGGAGCCGCCGCTCTGCTGAGCTTTAAATGACACTTCCGCTCCAGGGGATCCCGCGGACTCCGCTTATATGGCATCGGGACGCCCGGCCCTGACGTCAATGCCCATATATGGAGAGTGAGACGCTCCATTCATAGAGTTGTGTGTAGCCCCGCCCCCTGGCAGAGTTCCCCCGCTAGAGGGAGGTGTGTGGTTGCAGAAAGCGGTGCGGGGCTCATTCTGCGCTGCTGGGATGCTGCAACATTGGCCCTGATTTATTAACCTCCCTGGCGCTCTAATTCCGCTCAAATTTCCATGCAAAAAGCGTTACATTTTTTTTTGCATGGAAATTTATTTTACATTTTAGGCTATAATTCTTAGGCATAACTCACTGAAAAATGTCCAATACTTAATACATTAAATAATAAACTGTAAATAAAAAAACAGTTAAACGTAATATATCTGTACAGTTGCATGTATAATATGCAATATATATATATATATAATACATTATATTATATAATATATATATATATATATATATACATATATAATATAATTATTATAATATTATTATGGGCAGCACGGTGGCTCAGGGGTTAGCACTTTGGCCTTTGCAGCGCTAGGTCCTAGGTTTGAACCCCAGCCAGGACACTATCTGCATGGAGTTTGCAGGTTCTCCCCGTGTCTGCGTGGGTTTCCTCCGGGTACTCCGGTTTCCTCCCACATCCCAAAAACATGCAGTTAGGTTAATTGGCTTCCCCCTAAATTGATCTTAGACTACATTAATGACATATGACTGTAGTAGGGACATTAGATTGTGAGCTCCTTTGAGGGACAGTTAGTGACATGACTATGGACTTTGTACAGCGCTGTGTAATATGATGGTGCTATATAAATACTGTATAATAATAATATATTATATGAATATTTCTTTGTATTGGACTCTATACAGCTAGTTTATATTGAATCCAATGCAAAATTATTTGAATTTCCCACCACTCTGCCCGCCCGCACCAGTCCCTGGGAAACCCCGGAGATCGTCTCTGCAATGCGCAGCTGAAAAAGACGGACATGTCCCCAGGACCTGTGGGATGAAACAAGGTAAGTGGTTTTTTTTTAGGGTAAAGCAACCCTGAGTGTGACTCGCTATTTGCAGGTAAAATCCACCCCAAATCACGCCAGTTAAAGCTCTCCAAAGCTGGAGAGGATTCACCTTTTCCTCAGTGAAGCTGGGTGATCCAGCAAACCTGGAATAGATCTGCTCCAGGATTGAAAACATTTACTAACAAATAGTAAATGACTTTTAAGATATCCATTCCAGGTTTGCTGGATCACCCAGCTTCAAGATGAAAATGTATCTTCTCCAGCCTGGGGGACCTTTAATAAATCAGCCCCATTGTGTCTCCTTCCCAACCAGGGACTTACCTGAGCACACCAAGGGTAGCCCCGAGGAAAGTGATTGGCCAGCCTAGGATGTAAGCACACCATCCCCTCATCCATTTTACCCTCTGATATCTATCTATTATTTTATATAACTTTATTGCAATTTAAATCTATTTGCTTTGGAGCAGCAGTGCTCACAATTACATGACAGGATGTGCCTTGTGCTGCTATTCAGGATACCAAGACCATTGTAGAGTTGCTGCCAAGGCACCTGCAGCACAGCATGCTGAAGAATACATGGTGTGTGTTATGGTAACCTGTGATCTTGCAAATGTAGCAGGTGTAGATTTTTTTTCAACGTGTAAAAGTTTGATTCTAGCATATTTAGAACTAAGGGCTGCCCTAAATATTCATTCTCTACACCCCCTGTCCGTCAAAACAAAGCCACGGTTTAGGAAAGCCTGCCCCCTGTCAGTATGTTGCAAAAAGCAGTGGTCTCTCAGCAGAGGGCTGACACCTCCTTTGCATAGTCAGGTCTATAGCTGTACAATTAGCAAAGTCCATACACCCTGCTGATTTGAGCAGCAGGTCATAGCCAGACTCATTTGCTGGCTGAAGGACATCCAGCATCATCCAGACTTACATTAAGGCGATTTAACATATGAATGACCCCTCCGAGAGCCAGCCCACTACATTAGGTCAGACAGCTTTTGCTGATTCCTCTTAGTAGCCATGATCTGCCTGCATTGCATGGGAAACACTAAGATCCAATTGGGTGAGAAGGAGCGAGCAAAACAAAAATATTAGCACTAAAAATTTCAGATTTAACTCATTATTATTATTATTATTATTATTAATAATAGTAAACAGGATTTATATAGGGGTTGGAAATGACAGACAGATACAGTGACACAGAAGGAGGAGAGGACCCTGCCCTGAAGAGCTTACAATCTAGGAGGTGGGGGAAGTATCACACAATAGAAGGGGGATATGGAATGGTGGAAAGTAGTGAGGGTTTAGGAGACAGAAAACAGGTAGGAAAGGTTGAAACGTTGGGTTTTGAGGGCTCTTTTAAAGCAACAGAAAGTAGGAGCAAGCCAAATAGGACGAGGAAGACCATTCCAGAGAGTCGGGGCAGCTCTAGAAAAGTCTTGGAGCCGTGCGTGTGATGCGGTTATGAGTGAGGAAGTCATTAGAAGGTCATTGGAGGAGCGAAGAGAGCGGCTAGGGGAGTATTTTTCTATCAGCTAGGTAGATGGGAAGGCTGTGTATGGGGTAGGT
>NC_092867.1:3178206-3183564 GCF_032062135.1 Pyxicephalus adspersus | reverse complement strand
CCATCAGATTAGTCAGATTTACCATCAATCCTCTTGATATGTCAGTCTATCCTCCAGGCTGTCTGTTTGACCTGTCTGCTCACAGCCTATGTATGAGTTTGATGTTTGGTGCTTGTAGTACTGTGGATCTGCTGCTCATCTGTCTGTCTGTTGTCACTTCTGTCTCATGAAGCCTTAATCAGTAGGACTTAAACTTTCCATGTATGAGGAGGACATGTTAGCCTACATGTATGCACCATCAGACCGCAGGAAGATTGCATGTTCCCTATGCATGCATGTCCAGTAGGCAATGCCTCTCCTTAGAGGCAGTAAGGGTGCCTAACAATTGATGCTCACCTTACCTTACTGCAACTGCTGCAAAACCTGTGCCTTGCTGTAATGCATTGTAAAGAATGCAGTTTACCAAACCGCCCGTTGTGCAAACACCAATGCATACATACAACAGTGACTAATGCCCATGAACTACAGAGCACGGCAGTGCATATGCTTTTACAGAAAATCCAGTTTTTCATAATTAGAAGTGCACTGCCTGATGATACAAAAATGATTAGGCTGCTTTAATGCAGCATTCCTCATGCAGATTTTCTTGCTTTGAGATCCAATGCCAGAACATTTTGGAAGGGGCCCATAAAGCTGAACAAAAGTTCCACGATCAGGCCGGTCATTATTGCTGAAAGGGACGGGGGGCGATGTCCCTTCTGCAATAATCCCTCCTACCTGCCCAATCGTTCCAGGTATCTGTAAAAAAAGCTAAGCTGTGTATGGCCAGCTTTAGTTACCAGAATACTCATCAATCATGGCTTCTCTTGCAAGTGCTGGGAATGATTTAACTTCCCTGCATCTGGGCAGGAGTTATGTCACCCTGGCCTGGCCAATAAAGATGCAAAAGATCATCTTCAGGAAGAGAATAAAGAAGACGATGGCGTCGCCCTGTAAGGAAATGGGGACATGTGGGTATCGTAGGTTTAGTTCCACGTTAAACTGGTCAAATATTACAAAATGATTGTATAATCTATCCAACCCACCAGTCCCTTACATTACACAGTTGTTGGTAAATATGACAGTAATGGTGTAATAGATTTCAAACTATTTACAAGCAGCAATATAAAAACTTCAATTAGATCTTTATTGAGTGTAAAACTGGACTTAATAGTGATTAATAGTGACGCCTTGTATGGGTGGTTGTGTGCAGTGCCAAGTTTTTGGGCTCACTATAAAGCCAATGGGTGCGGTATGAAGGCTTGGCACTTGGCATAGAAAGTCAAACTTAAATGAATACTAAGTGGGTGTACAATTTAATGTAATATTGACTTGTAGTTTCGCCCAAGGAATCTCTCCCTTTAAATTTCAGTGCAGCGGTGCAAACAAAAGGCGACAAAGTAAAAAAAAAAAAGGAAAAATGGCAGCTACACTGCCCTGATGGTTTCCTATATTTCCGATACGTAAGAACCTTTTGATTGCAGGTGATTGTGGATGACGCAAGTATTTTATCTGTGCGTCTACGCAAGGAGAGATCCAGATAAAATAATCCTGAAGCCGGACTCAGTTTGTTTCTCCTAAAACACAAGAGAAGAGCCGGCTGAGTCATCCTGACAGGAGCACGGTTGGAGAAAAGGCGATTATGGCTGATTTTCCTAGAACATGTCTGTTACGGTGCTATAATAATTACAGCGTGACATCACCGCCACTGCGTTACATATCTCGCTCTGCTATTGACCCACTTCAAATCAGCTAGCCAGGGGGGAAATCAGTGACGTCAGCGGGATTGTTAAAGAAATTGTTTTCAAAATGTTCAGAAATACCGAATGTCTTGTGAATTATAACTAAAAGCCTGTGCGAGCCGGTGAGCTTTTGTCATAAAGTCCAAATCAGCACAGCAAATAACACTTTACCAGCAAAGCATTCCTATCCATATCTGTGATCTCTGCTCTCTCTGAGGTTGTAAGCAATTCCATCCATACCTGTTATTCTGCAAGGCCTCAGCCTCTTGATCGCCTGATTGTCATAACTCCGGTGCATGTGCACAGGTGTTACTGCACAACAATGATGTGCTGCAATGTACACACATTCTCAAATTTGACTTCAGTTCTTTGACTTTAAAGTGTTGCAGGATTTCAAGTCGCAATAAAAATGAACTGAAATTGAACCTTTTCTTTTGATGCACCCGGAATGTACTTACTAGATTTAAACTAAAGGTTCATTTGGGGTTTTTAAGTGCAATTATAGCATAAAAACCATGGAGCCAGACAGGTCCTTTATTGCAGAAGGGACAGGGAACATTCATTCTGCAGAAAAAAAAACATACCTGCTTGATAGCAATTTTTAAAATGCGGTCCTTGCTGCATTGCGGGCACTGCCATCTTCACCCAGTCTTCCGGGTTCCGAATCGTTCGGTCATCTTGATTGGCTAAAATGGCAGAAATCCTGTGTATGCTAATGAGATTTTATTCAATCCATGGCTGTTTACGTGATTACATTGAGGGAAATACTAAAAATGTGTGTTGATCCCGGCCCTCAAGGACTGGCACTGAACATCCCTGACCTGATATGCACCACTGATATTCAAATAGACCTTATTTCATACTTTACTCCAAGAATAATTTAATGCAATTACAGTCAGACTCTTTATAGTTATTCTTGTTGAGACTGCAGCGCATACAGGCTTTATTTCTGGAGAATGTGGAAGATTGTGTTGGAAATGTTAAAAAGCTTGAATTTGGTTGGCAGGATTGTGGCTGGTGTATGGGATGTGTATAGGATGTGTCATCTAGGTTTTTCATATAAACATCGTAAGGTTCTCCAGCTAATGACTAATGTGAGAAAAGCTATCTTTTTTTCTTAGAATTCCAAAATGTTCTCTTCTGGGTCCTGGAGTCTTTGTAGAGCTTTTTGGGTGGGATAAAGTCTTCATTCCTAGATCCACATCTTATCTGGAAGCCAGACATCATTAATGGTCTCAGCAGTCCACATACCTTTATATATGTGATGTTTAGGGATCTCCTCCTCAATCACACCTGCTGGGTGAAAAGGCTGACTGCTGACCAAACACTAAAAAGGTACACAAGCTACCTGTAACGCAAACCACTAGGAGGCGCCCTGACTGATTTTAATGAATGGCTCCAAGTCACTGAGCTTGGACTGATGTCCCAGTCTTGTGCATGGTTTGCAGCTTCTATTATCAGTTAAGGTTGTCCCTGGGACAATGTACTGTATAAATTTATTTTAACCCCCCCTGAGAATCATGGACAGTCCCTTTAAGTTTTGTATAAATAAATCCTTTTGATTTGATCAATAAAAAAACATTCCAGCTTCACGTCTATGGCCCACAGCTGTAGGGAAATGCAGTCACTTCAATGACAAAGTGATTGACAGCTCTCAATGACAACGGGCCCAGAACAAAGCAAGCATCACTCATTAATAAACATTGATTTTCACTGTCCGTCTCTCACCTCTGACATGGAAGAGACAGGGCAGCTTTTGTGCTGATAGAAGTGCTCTGTGTCTGTCCATCTGAGACACCAGGAAGGGTTCAGCTAATGTCGTGACACCTATTGGAGCACCATTAATGTCTAATGTCCCCATTGATAAAAATGCCCCCCCTCTGTCTCCCAAGTTATTTTCCACAATGCAGTTTTCTCAATACAATGCTTTTCCCAGCATCCCTTGTCACAGAATGTAAAATTCTATAAATAGAGATTAATTCAGTTCTAGGACGGCGTAGTACAGCGTGTCTCGGCACAGGATGCTCATCTTCCAGCAATGGCGTCTGTGCTGCAGAGACGTTAACCCCTTCGATGATTTGTATGAGAATGTTTAGTTCAAAAAGAACCCTGACCCCATATTTATATGTCAGATCCAATATCTGGTATCGATTAGAGATTGATTCGTATACTTGGGAGACAATGGAGGTCAGCAAATAGTGATCAACTAATAGTACTTACCCAATGTTTTACATGTGACTGGGGAGTGATGTTAGAGTGTCAGCTCCTCTGTACAGAGACTGATGGGACTGGCTCAGTGTTCCCTGTACAGCACTGCGGTATATGTCAGAGCTATATAAATGTATAATAATAGTATGTGACTGTGGGGGACATTAGAGTGTCAGCTCCTCTGTACAGAGACTGATGGGACTGGCTCAATGTTCCCTGTACAGCATTGCGGTATATGTCACAGCTATATCAATGTATAATATTAGTGTGTGACTGTGGGGGGACATTAGAGTGTCAGCTCCTCTGTACAGAGACTGATGGGACTGGCTCAATGTTCCCTGTACAGCACTATGGTATATGTCAGAGCTATATAAATGTATAATAATAGTGTGTGACTGTGGGGGACATTAGAGTGTCAGCTCCTCTGTACAGAGACTGATGGGACTGGCTCAGTGTTCTCTGTACAGCACTGCGGTATATGTCAGAGCTATATAAATGTATAATAATAGTGTGTGACTGTGGGGGGGACATTAGAGTGTCAGCTCCTCTGTACAGAGGTCAATGGGACTGCCACAGTGTTCTCTGTACAGCACTGCGGTATATGTCGGAGCTATATAAATGTATAATAGTAGTGTGTGACAGTGGGGGGACATTAGTGTGTCAGCTCCTCTGTACAGAAACCAATATGACCGACTCAGGGTGCCCTGTACAACACTGCGGTATATGTCAGAGCTATATACATATAGTCAGTGATTATTGTCTAGTCTGAGATGATGATGTCAGTCTGCTGCAGGCAGATGGAAGAATTTCCTCACCCTTTCCCCCCCAGTAATCACTATAGGATGAAAAATGTTACCTTTATGTATTAATGTAACATGACAACATTTATCTGATGACAGGTTCTCTTTAATATTTAGAAGAATACAGAATAGATGTACAGAAACAACACGTTATTTCCCTCGTGCTGGGAGATTTTAGGCCAGGACTGAGCTGTAGGAATAACAGGACGTATTCTGCCCTTGTACAAAGCAGCAGCTGACAGTATGAAGCATATATTGACTCAGAGACTGACAATCAGGAGTGAATGTTATCTGCGCCTCCCCACCCCTCTGTAAACAGTGACAAGCGCTCCAAATATCTGTGTCTCATCACTGTGACATACCTGAGAGTGATCCGTGTGCTCAGTGCAGCACCCACACACACTTTCATGTTGTCAGGATCCTGAGGGCTTATCCAGCGCACACCTGTCCAGGTGTTCAAAATCCCACGCCTGTTAAAGGTGCATTGCCAAAAAACATCCATGTGTGTTCAGATAGATAGAGATAGATAGATGGAGAGAGAGAGAGAGAGAGAGAAAGAGAGAGATACATAGATAGAGGGATAGATAGATAGATAGATAGATAGATAGATAGATAGATAGATAGATAGA
>NC_092867.1:3132362-3177459 GCF_032062135.1 Pyxicephalus adspersus | reverse complement strand
GATGGATAGATAGATAGATAGATAGATAGACAGGTTGGTCATGTTTCATACATAATTGATCAATAGATAGATACGAAAAGGATTCAAAGACAGATATATCAATAGACACATGTTTATGGAAGGATGAAAACATAGGATAACATAGGATTAAAGCTCTCCAAGGCTGGAGAGAATACACTTTCATCAGTGAATCTGGGTGATCCAGCAAACCTAAAAAGGATCTGGTCCAGGATTCAAAACATTTGCTAGCAAATAGCAAATGATTTTGAAGAAATCCATTCCAGGTTTGCTGGATCACCCAGCTTCACTAATAAAATTGTATCCCCTTCAGTCTTTGAGAGCTTTTACAGATCAGGCCCAATAAATGGAATTAAAAAAAAATGGATGGGTACATGGACATTTAGATTAATAGATTTGAAAGAAAGTCAAAAGAATGAGTGAGAGAGAAACAGAATATGAGTGAAAGAGAGGGTGAGAGAAATAGTTAAAGAGACAGAAAGAAAAAATAAAGAGAGCGAGAGTGAAATGGAACAGAAGAGAGAGTGAAAGAGTAGAGAAGGGAGAGGGAGAAAAAAAGTGAAAGAAAAAAGAAAGAGAAAAAGAGTGAATGAGAGAAAGTAAGAAAAAGAAGGAAAGAAAGAAAGAAAGAAAAAAAAATAGATAAGAAAGAATAATAAGAAATAATAAACTATAGAGAGCCAGATAGATATCCACATATGTGGATGGATAGAAATATAGGTGGATAGAATTGTAACATGGTGTATTTGCAGGGGGGAGGAAGGTAAACCCGTGAGCATTATGCTTATTTGCTATACAACTATTATTATTACACCAATGCATTGCAGAGTTATCATTCAATAGATGAACCCTGGGGGAAAAGGTCTACAGAACAATAAGAATCCCAGTTATACCCCTGAAATATCCGCCAAACCTCCTGAGCACAGTTCTATATTACCCACCACCTGAAATGATAGCAGTGACACTCATCCATAGGAAAACAGTTTCTAAAGTTCTGCTTCTTTAATCACCTTTCATCCCTACATCCTCTACTCCTGTAAGCATGTTTACAGTATTAGACTGACAAGTAATGTGCAAACAATAGCTCCCTCAGGGCAAGTTTTAGAGCGGGGGCTCCCAACTTCTTCAAGGTCCAACTAACAGAATGTCGGGAGCCGGAGTTCTGTGTATTTGGATCCCTCACTTCATATTTGCCGGTGGCCTATTTTCACCACTTTATTATAATGTTCGGTAAATAAAAAAAACATTTTTCATTTGATATTTGCCCGGGGGTTTTCCTTTCATTTCCCAAAGAAAATCATAATACATATAAATACATAGGAAAGAGAACTTCACCCTTTTTTTTTATATCTAACATTTTCCAGCACATGGGGGGGTTAACAACATGGCCACCCCGCTGAGCTGTGATATAAGCAGCCAGTCTGTACGTTGCATCAATTGGCGCCACACATACAGCGGCAGATGGCTCTGGTGGGTGACAGTATTCGGCAGGGAAGTGTATTTTTAGGAGTAGTTTGCATAGATGCTGCAATGAATTTCCCATCAATTACACAACACATCTCAAATCAGCCGAGTCCAACAAGCCGGGGTGCTGCGTGGGACAATAACAGGTGGCGAAACTAGGTTGGGGGGGGTCTGAAATACAAACACTGCGGTTATCAAAAATAAAATTATATTTAAAAAAAAAAAAAATCATAATATATTGCAGCTCAGGAGTCCTTAGATTTAGATTAATGGCTGAATTTATTTGAATTTACTTTTTATTCTCACTTGGTGATCCTACCAATACCACACTTCCTGTCCCTTTATTTCCACACACGTGTCCTCTGCATCTAGAGAAGCAGCTTTGGTTGTTACACAGGCCGGATATGTCTGCCTTGTTTATTACCTTTACATGCCTCATCGATGGCACTAGCAGTTTACGAAATAAAGGCAAACTTCTCACAAATATTTTCAGTTCTTGCTGAATTCTTAGCTGAAAAACTGAAAAGCAATGCAGCCACCAAATCTAAGGACTGGCAAGCTGACGTATATAAAATGCTTGTTTTTTGGATTTATTTTAACTTTAACGCTTTCGGCACTTGATGCATATTTTTAAAATGAAAATGTGCTAATAGCCCTCAAAAGGAGATAATTTTTTAGGCCACATGATCAAAAAATGGTAAAAATTACACTTAAAGTCCTTCTAGTACACACTATAATCTCCAACTTTTTGGATTATATGCATGGATTGGTAAAACGGCTAAAAAATGACAGAAACCATATAACTAAGATATATATATATTATTAAATAAAGGAATTACTTAGGTAGATATATGTTGTTGAAATACAAGGGTATGTCCCTAGATATTGCAACTTTCCTTATATAAAAGTGTACATGTAAGGAGAGATATATTTTTGGTCTCATCATATGCCTGGCGAAACGCGTCAGGTATTGAGCTCAACTTTTATCCTTTCTTCTTTATCATACCTCAACCCTTTATGTAATCCTTGGAGCAATGTGTATAGTACTACGTCCTGTATCCCACATTTAGAAGTAGCTCACAGATCACGTTTGAAAATTTGTAATCAATTACATTTTGTTGTTCAAGGGCATAACAATTGCACAATATATCATTTTTTTGCCAACAAAAACCCCGGCAGATTTATTTTCTTCTTCTTTTTTACATTTATGTGACTCAAGGTGTTGGCACCAAAATAGAATACTCAGGAAAAAAGAAATCTCTACCAAAATTCTTTACTATATATATTGTGACAGTGTGTCCCAATAAGGTCAGGAAAAGTGTAATAAAGGCTCCAGGGAAAGAGAGTAATAGTGTTTGTATAAGTTTTTAGGAATAAAAACCAGGTTCTTTAGGGCCCTGGAGCTGAGGGAGTGAAAGGGTGGGTTCCTTGCCCCAACCCAATCCTGATTTGGGTTATATGCGCCTGCACTCAGGCTGAGAGAGAGCCAGAGTGGATTCCAGGTTGAGAGAGAGCCAGAGGGTTCTAGGCTGAAAGAGAGAGAGCCAGAGTGGATTCCAGGCTGAAAGAGAGCCAGAGGGTTCCAGGCTGAAAATAGAGCCAGAGTGGATTCCAGGCTGAGAGAGAGCCAGAGTGGATTCCAGGCTGAGACAGAGCCAGAGTGGATTCCAGGCTGAGAGAGAGCCAGAGTGGATTCCAGGCTGAGAGAGAGCCAGAGTGGATTCCAGGCTGAGACAGAGCCAGAGTGTTCCAGGCTGACGAGAGAGCCAGGGTGTTCCAGGTTGAGAGAGAGCCAGAGGGTTCCAGGCTGAAGAGAGAGCCAGAGTGTTCCAGGTAGAGAGGAAGTGTGTTCCAGGCTGGGAAAGGAGCCAGAGTCTGTTCCAGGCTGCAGGAAAAGGGGGCAGAGCTCCAGGAATGCCAGTGGGCAAACAGGACTTAAACTGTGAGAGGAACAGTACTGATAAAGTGAATGTGTTAGTAAGAGAGGGCACCTAAGTGAGGTAGCTAGATGCCCAGTTGGGCTACTGTTTAAAGTTTTTTTGTAAAGTGCTGGAGAGTGTGCTGTAACACTTGCCTAAACAAATAAAAACTTGCTGTTATTTTGGACTTTTGGAGTCTGCTGCCTCCAATCTGCTCTGTAAGCATCCCGTTATCATGAGCAATCCCCAGTAATATCCCACAATATATAATATTCTCCGAAGTTCTGCTTTGTGAATAGTCATTTTTTGTAATATCATCCATGACCTGGGACACTTTAGACATATAAAGGCTCTGCCAAAAAAAATAATAATATTCAGCTTTCTGACCTTGTACTTATCTCAGGGACATTTAGCAAACAGACAAAAAAAAAAAAAACCACTGGCGATCCATCAATTTTATAGGGCAGAATACCCCCCTCTTTAGATTGTAAGCTCTTCGGGACAGGGTCTTTTCCTCCTCCTGTGTCATTGTGTGTATCTGTCTGTCATTTGAAACCCTATTTAAAGCGGAACTAAAGTCAAAATAAAAAAATCACATTTACCTTTAATCCCACAGATCCGTCGATCCATCGGGAGGTTTCTTCGATTGAGTCCTGCGTTGTCCCGGTATCCTTTCTTTAGCTCGGTGCGGAGGAAGCACCTGGTGCTGCCATCTTCTTTCTCTTCCTCTGGGTTATCCTTCAAACGTCACCTGATGTTACACTGTGCAGGCACGAGATCGGGTGACGTAGATTGGGAATAAGATTGCCCATCTCATTGCGCATGCGTGACATCGGCTTGTTTTCCTATATTTAAAGAAAGGGCTCCTTTGCTTGACCTCGTAAAGAGCGGATAAAAGCCTCCCAGGATGCGTGACGTAGGTATCCCGGGAGGCTCTGCGCTCCCATTCTGTCATGATCGCCTCGGTAATCAAGACAGAAAAGGGGGGTGCTGCATGCTCTTTATTTTTGGGTGTTGCACTTAAAAAAAAAAATTTACTGCGCAGGTGCAAGATCGAGTTTCGTAAATAGGGAAAAAGAACGCCGATCTTACTATTGCACTTAAAAAAAATACAATTTTTACTTTATATAAAAAGGTAGTCTACCATTTTATGTAAAATTTTAAGTTTAGTTCTGGTTTATTGTACAGTGCTGTATAATATGTTGGCGCTATATAAAACTGATTATTAATATTAATAATAGTGCTAACAATCTGCTTTTTGCTTTATTTTTTTCCATTTAAAAAACAAATAAATGAATTCTCATTCCACAAACTGGAACCCTTATTGGTTTGTGTTTCCTATGTTTAATGCTACAATTTCTCTAGATTATTCTAATTTTTTAATGTTTTTGTTTCTAGTGATATCATCATTCTCAGGGATCTCTTCACCCCCACTTCCTAGATTGTAAGCTCTTCAGGGCAGAGTCCTCTCCTCCTATGTCACGGTCTGTATCTGTCTATCATTTGCAACCCCTATTTAATGTACAGTAATATGTTGGTGCTATATAAATCCCATTTATTAATATTAGTAATATTAATAATACAAGATAAATTATTCTGTTATTAGGTATTCTGGCTGAACAACAAGTATCTTATAACATAATATATTTTATAAAATAACATAATATTTATAACAACAGGCTTTTCATAGTTTACTTATATGCTAATATGTTGGCTAATATGATCAGCTATCCAACGGATTGACATCTAATATTGGTAACTGTATAAATAAGACATAGCAATAATTATTTCCTAATAACGTAATGATATTAACCTTATAAAACTGCAAACATTTCAGGGGATTTTAATGATTAGTGAAGAATGGTTTGTCTATCAATAATCATATATACATCTCTGTGTTGTCACTACTAGAACATATCAGCCCTAACTATTGTTTTATTGCTCGTCTTCCTCATGTGTTGGTCATGAATTGTGGTTTTGTCAGTGTATGAGGTGCTATTTGTGTGGTGTGTGTTGTATTACATTGTTGTGTGTATCGGTGGTCTGATGACTTGCAGCACATGTGGGCTCTCAGCGTCTCTTGGGGGGAGGTCGGAGGAAGGAAGTGGGATTTCCTGTGTAAACGTGTGACATGCTTTGATATTTCACATCCGCTGTCAATCGCTATGATGTGATCATCTTAATAATATTTTTATCTTGTGTTCATATAGCGCCAACATATTACGAAGCGCTGTTCACAGTCCCTTAAACTATGTATACACGCCAGATTTTTGTTGCTGGAAACAATATTTAGTGATCATTACCAGCTATCTTGTTCTATGCCTGGGGTGTCAAACTCTTGCCTGGGGGCCAAATCTGGCCCCCAATGTCGTTTTTTTGGGCCCCCAAAGGAATCCTGAGTATGAACTGCAGCTGGCCCACCACTGGATTGAAATAGCACCGCTACTACAATTTCCGGCATCACTCGCGTCTATAGACCAGCGGGCTCTCTGCCTATGTGTGGCCCCGCATTGAACTGTTTTATGGATGCAAATAATGCCGGTAAATTTAAGCAGCAGTGCTATTTCAATGAAGAGGGAGTTTCAGCGGCGGGCCACTCATAAGATTTAGCTCCGCATTGGCCGCGCCTGGCATTTCCAGCACTCCCCCTCAGCTTTTCCTTGCTACTCCAAGGAATGGACTTGAATGGTTGGATTTTCATAGAAGAATATTGTTGGTATTATTGTTAGCCTGTGCAAAAAGGTTACCATTGAAATTTAACTCAGAAGGCTACAAATAAAGTTTCTTTTCTGTTCTATGGAAAGGGGGGAGGACTAGCGGGAAGCACCCTGCTACATCCACCACCATAATAAAGGAAAGCGGTCGCTCCCCAGTTGGTCGCTGTCGAGGTATTTATATATAGACATTTTATATAGAATACTCTTTAAACATGGAGAATATATCTATTATTATAGATATATCATTTATATTGGGTAAATTGTAAAGTTGTGCCATACTGTACAGGACGGCTACAGAATCTGTCTTAGATCTGGGTCCAATTCGGGTTTGGACATATAGATTTGCTTGCCTTAAAGTGGAATTATAGTTTCACTTTGAAAGTATACGATCATGCTGGATTGCAGAAGGGACAAGCAAGGTTCCTTCTGCAATAAAACATACATACCTGCCTAATCGCTGTCTCTTTTGAAAGAATTGCTGAGCTATGCAGACTGAAGTTTTGGAAGGAGCCAGTGATGGAAAAAGTGGGAGGAGTCACTGACTCATTCACCAGTGTGGTTAAACTTGATCTTGAGCTATTGAACTCTATCAACAAGTTTTTTTTTTTTGTTTTTGTTTTTTAAACATGGATGAGGTGTAATCTCTGTGCATTGTGTGCATTCACCAAATTATATAAATATAATATAAATAAATATAAATATAAATATCTTGTTAAGCCTCTTAGATACTCATCTAAGTCTGCTATGCATGTACCTTACCATCGCAGAGGAGTGATGATTGGTGGATAGAGCACTGTGAGAAGCCTGCAGTGTTCAGTCAAATGGAAATATGCAATTTTAAATCAGAAGAGGAGCCGTTACAACTGTGCAAGACTAAAGGGAGGGAGGGGGGGCTGGAGAGCAAGTTTATTATTAATATTATTAATATTAATAAACAGGATTTATATAGCGCCAAATGACAGACAGATACAGACAGTGACACAGGAGGAGGAGAGGACCCTGCCCCGAAGAGCTTACAGAGCTTACTAAGATGAAGGGAAAGGTTGGAGGGCAGATTTAATAAAAGGGATGTGGAGGGCAGATTTAATAAAAGGGATGTGGAGGGCTGATTTAATAAAGTGAAGATTTAAGGGTAGATAAAATGAAATAAAGGCTGGAGGGCAGATTTAATAAAATGGGACTGAAGGGCAGAATTATTAAAGGGATGCTGGAGGGCAGATTTAATACAAGAGGGATGAAGAGCAGATTTATTGTGGGAAAGGCTGGAGGGCAGAATTAATGAAGGGGAGGCTGTAAGGCAAATATATAAAAGGGAAAGCTGGAAGGCAAATTTAATGGAGGGAAAGCTGGAAGGCAAATTTAATGAAGGGAAAGCTGGAAGGCAAATTTAATAAAGGGAAAAATGAAGGGCAAATTTAATGATGGGGAGGTTGGAGGACAGATTTAATGAAGCAGCGGCTGGAGGGCAGATTTAATGAAGCGGGGCTGGAGGGCAGATTTAATGAAGCGGGGGCTGGAGGGCAGATTTAATTTCCCCTGCAAAGATACGCTTCATACGTGGTCAGAGTTTCTTTCTAATGACTCAAGCTGTCCCAACCACTTCTGTTTCTCTTGCGCTGTCTGTATACTCCTTCTCTTTCCTGTAGTCTGTAGGTGGCTCCGGGAAGGTATTGGCCAACCATGTATCTGACCAATAATCATCATCGCTGTATCACCTGCAGATCTGAGTGCTATATGACCTCATAGTGGCCCCCCATGTAGGAAGGGGGGGGGGAGTTATCTTTAGCAGACATGATACAGAAGCCTGTGTAGTCTCTGCTCTCATACTGATTGTTTGTTTGCATTTAACAACCTTCCCAGACTAATCACCATGGCTAATGTGTCTCCCACTGTCAGAAAAATAACTATTGATGTGCCACAAATAAAGTGCACCCCTATCCTAATCCTTAGGGTCTATTCATTTGCAGTAAATCTGACATTCATTGAAACATTCCCCCGGATATTTAATTACTGCCATTGAAATGCTTTCAATTATATTTTTAGTGGACCAAACAGAAACAAATAAGAGGAGATTATGGTTAGTGAACATTCACCAGAGGTGTACGAGAAACCCTTAACTAGGTAGGTGACTGGCAATAGTTAATCACAGTGCTAAACGTTGTGTCCCCCTTTACCCATTGGGGAGATCCCCCCTTTATTTGACCCAGTGACCACTATAAAAAAGAGAGGGGAAACCCAACATTATGAGTTGTCACCACAGCAATAGGCAAGGGGGAAATCCTGAGAATGAAATCACCTTTATTATTTATTTCACTTTGGAAACATTTCCTGTTGTGTCTTCCAGACAGGATGATACAAAAAAGAGAAAAACAGAAGGGGGGTTTCCTTCCAGCAGATGAAATTTATGTATATATATAAACAACATACAATAAAATGAGTGGTGAAATAAGATATATAATATTTTACAGCCAGAGAAGTAATTTGGGTCTGCCCCATTCACATCATGGAGTGTTTGGCCCATATTCTAGACAATTAGATCCCTAAATATGATCCAATAGGATATGGATTACTCCCGATGCATTTCGCCGATTCAGGGGATAAGTATGTGCCGTTTGGTCGTAGTGATATGCAGGTAGAGAACTATGGCTAATTAGTTTAAAACGTGATTCTATAATAGAAAAGCGGTTATGCAGAGCATGCAGCCGAATGGCAATTGTGTTATTATTATTATTATTATTAGTGTTCTGTAGTAATGCAGAGCGTGCAGCTAGACAGCCAGACAGGAAGTGAAAGAAAATCTCCCTAGCGGGGTGCAGACAGCTTTTTTTTATATTGTTTTGTTTTATACAAAATTGAAAAAGTTTTGGATTACGTGAACTTTAAAGCACAGCAGCTGCCCCCTGCATCATCCGGAAAAACACATCAGGTGATTCTCGCCAGATACAAACGACTGGACTCATCTCGGCTGAGAATCCTTTATGTTTACAGAGGTCGGATCCATGAACAACAGACAACGAATGACTGCGACAGACGTAAAGAGAGGAGAACACAGCCGGGTGCCGCTAGCTCGTTCCCCCCTCAGACAGAACAGAACAGTGCTGTATGTACAACACTCATTCGTTCATGTTTCAGTCTTTTGTTGCTGGAAATGATCATGAACAATCGTTTCTAACAATATTTGAGCGTGTGTATGCAGCCTAAGGGACGCAGACGATGCAGTTTTGGTTATGCAACTTACTGGTGCTTGCCAATTGGCCAGTTTTGCATCAGCTTTCGAATCGGGGTAAGATTCTTATTGCTGTATGAGCCCCTTAATTATTTCTATAGGACAAAGCAGTGCAAACCCAAGTATAAGAATCTGAGCATCGAAGAGAACCTGTCATTTAGGCCAGACCCTGCGGACAGAGATGACATTTGCTCGCCCCACCACTCCTCAGGATCTCCCCACAGATTTGTATGCTGTCACAGTGAGCAGGATTTCGTGTCTCCCTCAAAGGCCAGGGCTGCCGATCTGTAGCAAAATCATCTTCAGAGACGTGACAAAAATTATTCGAAGGAACATCACCAAGTTTCTGTTTTTAGCACAGCCGGCTCAGCAGAGCTCCCCAGGAGAGAGAAAGTTCAATGATAATGTTTTGGAAAATTTCAGCTCCAGCAGTAAAAGCCAATCGAGGCAGCAACAAAAATCAATCAGCGAGCTTTTACTGGAATAGGAAACCTGCACGGATGGAGGAGAAAGCCATCGCACACAATGCTGTCAGTCTGGCTGGCTGTGTCCCCAGTATATGGCCCTGACCTGGAACAAGCATACAGCTAGTGAAGTCAGGCCTGGCAGAGAGATCTGAGGATCAGCATGGCCTGGAACAAGCATACAGCTAGTGAAGTCAGGCCTGGAAGAGAGATCTGAGGATCAGCATGGCCTGGAACAAGCATACAGCTAGTGAAGTCAGGCCTGGAAGAGAGATCTGAGGATCAGCATGATGTATGTGTAGCACTACTCAGCAGGAAGCATAGTCTGCCTATGTAATCAACAATATGGCCGCCCCATGATATAATCACGTTATAAAGTAGCATTCATTACCCATGCACCTAGAGCTCATGTACGCCACCAGGAATTTATAACACATTGCTAGAATGCAAGTCTATAAGTTGACCGGCTCAATGCACCTGATTTATAAAAGCTCTCCAAGACTGGTGAAGATAGACTATCATGGGAGAACCTGGATGATCCAGCAAACCTGGAATGGATTGAAAAGATCAGCCAACTAATAAAAAATTATTTTTTAAGAAATTTTTTAAAAAAGATTTGTTGGATCACCCAGGTTCACCTATGATAGTCTACCTTCACCAGTCCTGGGGAGCTTTATTAAACCAGGCCCAATGTGAGGCCATCTTAACATTTGTGAAAGCAGGACTAAACTCATCATTACCCCGCCCCTGCGGAGGTGGCTGGGCTCACTCATTGGCTTACATAGGCATTTTCCCTCCGCCTTCTTCCATCTTGATTGGCAGGTTTTGGATTCCAATACAAGTCTAATAAATTTAAGTCTATAAAGCAGGTTGAATGCACCTGTCAATGAATTTTAAATTATTTCAGAAGATATCAAACCAATGCCATCAACACAAACCCAAACAAATCTTTACAATTTAGGAGAAGAAACTGAGGAAATGCTACCTGCTGCTTGCAGCGGACTGATGACGTTATCTCAGATAAGGATTGGAGCTCAAGCACTGTTGCTGTATATGGTGACATGTCAGGGATTTATTCTTGTATGTACTGAAAGCTCCAATCAAAACAGGATGCAGAGTGATAGCACTGCTCCCCTGAGAGCTCCCTCTAGTGTACAAAAGTGGAAATCACAGCAAACTCTACACACTGCAACAATGTACACATTTCCTTTAAAGCTGATCCCTTTGAGATCCTTAATCACTGGGATTTGTCTGTTGTGGTTTATTAGGGAATTAATTAAGAGCCTATAGAAAAAGTGTGTTTATTGTCCGTGTCACAGTGTGATTCACAGCCGTCACAAAGTCTCATTCACCCTGATTGACTGACACAGAGTGAGTGTGAGTGTGACACAGCATGTGGCCAAATCCAGACGGGAAGGCTGATTTCACAAGAATCATTCAATTAAAGGGTTTGTTCAGCCTGAACTTTTTTTTATTTTATTTTTGGAAACAGTGGATCAGGTTTTACCGCTATACAGGCATCTCTTAAAGCAGCTTTACATGAATAGACATCAATGTGTATGATATAAATGACAATTAATTGAAAATGATTCAATCATACTATCACACATATGGCAATACCTATCACCCCTGTAACCCCAGCAGTCATGGGGGTTAAGGAGGGCGATAACGTTTGTTGCCCCTTTTAAAGAGCTTATTGATACCGGTGGCCCTTCCTGCAGCTTAGATTGTCAGCATGGCATAGGGAAGGATTGTGATTAGCCTACTACAGACAAATCTCTCCACAGCTCTTGTCCCACTTACCTTTCTGCCCTCATAGAAAAATACCCCCCTAGCCTCTTTGCTCCTCCAATGACCTACTAATGATTTCCTCACTCATAACCTCCTCACAGGCACGGCTCCAAGACTTTTCCAGAGCTGCCCCGACTCTTTTCCTCGTCCTATTCTACCTATTCGGCTTGCTCTTACTTTCTGCTCATTTAAAAGAGCGCTCAAAACCCAACGCTTCAACCTCACCTACCCGTCTTCTTCTGTCTCCTAAACCCTCACTACTCCCCCACCATTCCATATCCCCCCTCCTATTGTGAGATACTTCCCCCACCTCTTAGATTGTAAGCTCTTCAGGGCAGGGTCCTCTCCTCCTCCTGTGTCACTGTCTGTATCTGTCTGTCATTTGCAACCCCTATTTAATGTACAGTGCGGTGTAATGTTGGCGCTATATAAATCCTGTTTGATATTGATAAATAATAATAACAATAAAATGATCACATTAGGTACTTTGATTGGCTTCATCTGCTTGAATAAGCCCTGGCACATAGCGCAGGAAGACAGGTAGGCCATGGTAGGTGTCCCGGTGATAAGGGCCTTTGCCCCATGAGTCAGAGGAGAAGCGTGATTGTATCAAGTAATTGTATGGACTGCTGGATCACATGCCAAACTGACCCCGCTATAGTCATCCTTGGCAAGATTTCCCCTCACTTCCTGTCCTGCTGACAACCTTTTAACTCCAAAAGGATGTATCAGGTTTTCCTCAACAGCAACACAGGCCCATTTTTACTGCACGGAGATGCCAGCCCAGAGATGACACAGTCATGTACATCCTGGTGGCTCTGCAGGCTCTGACACATATCTCCCAAAGCCTCTCACCTTGTGACACAACATTATACATTGGTATTTAGACGTGTAACATTATGACAGCTTCACTTGTAGCCTAAATGCAGATTTCTGCAGAATCAATCAAACAAACTTTGGCTGTTTTTCATTTTTTGGCAAGCAGTTCTGGTTTTACTGCTCAAAACAAAAAGAGACTGGATCTTCCAATACTTAAATATTAAAAAAAAGGTATGGCTGCCAACCCCCTAGTAGAAATCAGGTCGCTGTAGAATACTTTTTCAACTTATATTTTTTTTTTCTGTATATATTAGTAGCTCAAATAGATCTCAATTTCGCCTGAAGAAGCCCAATAGGGCGAAACGCGTCAGGCTCTGAGATTTATTCTCCCTTTACAAGCGTTTTCTACCATGATATGCCTTTATGGGTATATGAACTAAAATAAAACCTACAGTAATAAGGAGAACTCTGTATAGAACTTCATCTCATAAATGTATAAATGATTTATAAATTTGTTGCACCCAAATATAGAATTGACTTAATAAAATTCATTCTGCTTAATTTGACAGACCACAGGAAGCATTGCAATGCAATTTTTTGGGCACTCAATGTAGAGTCTAGCAGTGATTTGCTACGGGGTCTTGCTTAGATGAGCCGAAAAAAAAACATTAAAAATGCTTGTAGGGGGAGTGGAAAGAATGGCTTTTTGTGGCAGACTAATCTGCAGCTTTCATTAAAACAACAATAACTGGTAATCCTTGTTCAAACACTTCCAGAGGTATGGGCTGACAACTGTCTCCCAGTCGTGCTTCTACGTTGTCACCCTATCACATTCCCCTCTGGGTATCACTACAAGCATTCATGGTGACACATATTGGGCAAGCATGGTCCACCGTTGGCACTTCCAGGAAGTTGGTGCAGGGCAATGCTGAGTGGAGGAAGCTGTGTAGATCAGCAGCTAATCTCTTCCACATTTAAATTTAAAAAAAAGCTTTAATGTTCAGACCAGCCATGAGGTTGTGGTATGTTCACTAATTCCTTATACCAGGGATCTCCCCCCTATAGGGAGATGATACAAGTAGCTTTCCCCCGTGGCAGCCCTATAGAGAATAATTGGGGACGCAGTGACCAGTAACGCTTACTGCCACCAGCTATCAAATGTGCAGACATTGGAGGTTCAAGTGACCGGTGGCTGGCAAGGTACATTGACATTGTCATTTGCAGTCTTCACTTGGAGAGCAAATGACGGGATGACAACACATGTGAACAACTATGAGACAGAGATAGAGCGTTGTCACCCTTAACAGAAAACAAGAATTGACACAGCCAGTATTGTAAACCGTATTATTAGTATTATTTCCCATTTGATGTATAAACTTGTTGCACCCAAATATAGAATTTGCCTAAAAAAAATTTCTGCCCTTTATTTTCCTTTTTACTTCTAAAAAAAAACCCTTGAAAAAAAATGGGTAAAATTTGATGTAATGGGTTAAATCACTATGCTTAATGTGACAGACCACAGGAAGGATTGCAATGCGATTTTTTGTACACTTAATGCAGAGTTCCGCTCTGGTTTGCTACGGAGTCTTGCTTTGATGTAAAAATACTTGTAGGGGGAGAGTGGAAAGAATGGCTTTTTGTGGCGGACTAAAATTTAAAATACACAAATCCTGGTCTGGATGCCTGCCGCCGGTCCACCCTGACCACTATACCACAACGATTTATACCAAAAGATTACTTCTTCACTCGCCTACTATGCTCAAGCATGCTTCCGCAATACAATTCAACTATCATTGGAAAGTTTTCCTGGATTACTAACACGGTCCACTTATCCATAAGTTCACCTTGCTCCTACATGCCTATTCAGTATATGACAATCAATTTTACTTATTATCATCCTTCAAACAATTACAAGAACTTCTTGTATCTACAAAGCGAATATACTATTATCTTAATTCCACAAAAAGACAAGATACATCTGGAAGCCAGATTACTTCCATATAATCACAGTTTATAATACCACAGTTCATTTATTCGTCCAAAACAATCAGGTAGTTATCCACACTCAAATGAAAGACAATCTTTGGGTACTTCAAGTTCAAATAAGTGATATCTCTTTTTCTTCAAATCTTCGATTTTACCGGCATCCATAACATCCTTATTACTGTATTGATTATTATCATTGAAATACCTACCTTGCACCACTAAGAATTATACTGCCTGCCTTCCTTGATGCTGACATCTACAATGTATTAAGTCTCCTATTCCCTGGGGAAGCCCACTTGGACGAAACGCGTCGGGAGTGAGACTATAGTTTTCGCATTGAACATCATAATATCATTATAAGGTTTGGCGATGAGGGTCTCCAGTGATATGTATGGAGCCCTATTCTTGTACCTATGTTGAAGACAATTCCTTGTGGGGAATCACATCTTCTGATATCTTGGTTTTGTGTATTATATATGTCATTTTTTTACTTGGTTTATAATAAAGGATTTTAAAAGATTTTAAATATTAGCCTGCTACAAAAAGCCATTCTCTCCACTCTCCCCCTACATATTTATGTTTCAATAGCTTGGCAACTACTACAGTAGTAATAAGACTATTTTCCCTGGGATATATCTCTTTCTTCTCTTCCCATTAAAAATGCTTGCAAATGTCTGCAACAACAGGAGTCTCAATGTGGGCAGTAAGCATCCAGGAGGGGTGAACACCATGATTTTTCAACTAGCCTTTGGGACCCTAGCAAGGATTTTGCTCCTTTCATAAAGACAATTTTCTTGTGTTGCTCTAGAACTAAAGCCCCGATACTTACCTGTACTTGTGCCGCCATCTTCCTTCTTCTCTCTTCTTGGAGACAATATTTAGGCTTCTTGACTAGCACATATGCATGGGAGTTATTCATTCCCGCCACATGAAGGCTGGACTTGCTGTTTTTTTTTTTTACAGCTTGGAGGGGCGATCAAGCGGGTAAGAACAGTTATTGCAGAAGGGGCATCGCTTGCCCCTTTTGGCACTAACCACTCGCCCGAATCACAAAAGTTTAAAGTGTGACTTGAGTTCTGCTTTATGTATTGTAACAAAGTATAGATAAACATAAAGGAAATGATAATCCAGCAATATCCTGGCTGATAATGCTGCAGCACAGCCAATAGGAAGAGTCCTTGTGTGGCTCATGGTAGCTTTGGCCCTGGTCTGGAGGACCTTTATATTAGCAGCAATGCAAAAATAACTTGCGCATGCCACGCCTTGCCACAAAACAAATCTACATCATGCAAACAAAGGTAAAATGTATTGGCTCATTGAGCTTCAACAACATTAAAAATAAAACGCATCACATGGCTGTGTTCACACATTATAAAGCCAAATCATTGTGTCTCAGTGTATGGAATGCTGCCGGGTGTGTCACCCTGTATGATATTATGAGGTATATGAGAGCGGCATAAGTGCGCATTCCTGGGCTGTGACTCTGTGAGTATCGAAGGTTCTCATAAATGAGTAAACGCAGAAAATGAGATTAGAAATAACAGTTTTCTCTATTCTGAAGCAAACTTGTCACATGGTTGTAGATCATCATGAAATAATATGCAAGCACTTTTGTTTTTTACCTTTCATGCTGGACTTGAAAAGCAATCTAACCAAATTTGGATATTTGTGTGCCTTAGATAAAGTCAATTGAAACCAGATAAGAATATTTCAGGTGGATTGGAACAAAAGGTGTGCAGAGATTTACAGATCTTTTTTTAATTAGAAAGTAGGCCCAACCTAAGTAAAAAAGTCTGTCTCCTGCAGAGAAGGACCCTTGTTCTCTGTGTGGAAGCAGTGGTCACTATGCAGAGTTCTGACATGCATGTGCTGAGCCAAAGCTCTCCATTCAGCAGAAAGTGGGGGCTTTGCTTTTGGGAAGGATCGAAGTAGCATTAAAGTGTTCATAAAAAAAATATTTTACCTTTAAATACATTTTTATATGCTGCAGTAAAGATTCTTCTGATTTCCTTTTAGTATAGTTTCATGAATCTACAATATATTCCCGGCAGAACACACACCCCCCATTCACCATCACAAGCACTGGTGTGGGGGTCTACATGAGCACATGTGGGAACTTGTTGCACCGAGAATCTGCAAGGGGTTCACTGATGTTCTAGTCAGTGGTGGACATAGCCAAAAATGGGCCCCTGTGCAGAACTGACTTGGGGCATTTGCAGGGGGCCCCTGTTGGCTAAGGAGGGTCCAAGGCCCTTGGGCAGCAGCACACTTTGCCCCTCCCTATGTCCTCCCCTGGTTCTGATGTCCTTCCACTATACATGAATGGGGCACACGCTGATATTTAAGATTACTGCTGGGCTGGAGCTGAGCTTTGCACCCCTTTACATCTGGCTGAAGGACCCAGGGGGAAGTTTACACATTAAGGGGTGACTATAGCAAGGGCCCCCAGGAGCCCCAGGTAGCCATCTGCCAACAGGAAGAATTGACAGAATAGGAGAATGACACTTTCCAGAATCTGCTTTCTTCATTGGAAAAGACCAGCAAGCTGCAAGCATTGTGAGTTCTGAGTCGGCAGCACTATTTGGTTTTCAAATTTTAAAGTTTAATTCCACTTTACACAATTTTAATGAATATGTAATCACATCAAAATAAATTCAGCTTTACAGCCGCAGCACATTATGATTCAAGAAAGTTCAGAACAGGGTTACGGGTGGAAATTGGGATTTCATTGTGCCGCCGATGGCTGCTGAAACTGAAGGACATTTCTGACAACATTTTTCCAAATCCACAAATTCCTGGACTGCCCCGACGTGCTTAGGGATGACGGATCCTGTGACTGCCGAGATGTTGTCACTGAAGGGTCTGGGTTAGACACTGGGCCCCGTGAGGCACGGAGATGGAAATATTTGTAGAAACCTCTTATCAGCCGGCCTTCCTTTCCACTCATCACCTCTAAGTGTAAATTCTTCATAACTATGGAGATGCAGATATCTCCAAATTCTAAAGTGCAGCTAAGCAATGGATTGTGTCACCCTTCAGCAATGCTCTTCAGCACTTCAGACATTAAAGTAGATTGAGACCTCTCCATTAAAACCTTCAAAAAGCTTGTCAATGTCATTCCAAAAGCTTTTTGATTTTGAAATCTGCAGCTTTCATTAAAACAACAAGAACTGGTAATCCTTGTTCAGACACTTCCTGGTATGGGGTGACAACTGTCTCCCAGTTGTGCTTCTACGTTGTCACCCCATCACATTCTCCTCTGGGTATCACTACAAGCATTCATGGTGACACATATTGGGTAGGCATGGTCCACGGTAGGCAACGTCAAGAAGTCAGTGCAGGGCAATGCTGTGTAGAGAAAGCTGAAACTGAAAGGAGATCAGCACCTAATCTCTTCCACATTTATATCTAAAAAAAAGCCTTAGGTTCTGTTCAGACTAGCCATGAGGTTGTGGTGTGTTCACTGCATGTTTATGCCAGGGATCTCCTCCCTATAGGGAGACGCCACATGTAGCTTCCCTATAGAGAATAATTGGGGACGCAGTGACCAGTAACGCTTACTGCCACCACCTATCACATGAGCAGACATTGGAAGTTCAAGTGACTGGTGGCTGGCAAGGTACATTGACACAGCCATTTGTAGTTTTCACTTGGAGAGCAAATGACGGGTTGACAACACATGCGAACAACTATTAGACAGGGATAGAGCGTTGTCACGCTTAATAGAAAACAAGAATTATCATGGTAAGGATTATTTTAATGAAAACCGACACAAACGTGTTCAAGTTAATAGAACATTTTAATAATTGGCTTTCTGTACAATTTACACTTGCAGCTCCTCTAAATCTCCTATTCCAAATATAATACCTGCCCGGAGTGTGACACCGTCATGTGTTGTACACATTGTTCTGCAGCAGAATGTTGACTCAGTGCATGAATGCCGTGTGACACTGGCTTGACTGAGAGGAAAAAGAAAACCTCAAGAACGTTCCATTAATTGTGCGATAATCTCCAGATCACATTGTTGGTTAAAGAGGTATAAATTGATTATATTAAAGAAAACTTCAGATACAACATGCTTACACCTGGGGCCCTTCAGCAATGGGGTCCAAAATTAATTTTCCAAAAGCCCCTCATTTTTTTTTGTTTGGCAAGGAAAGTGCAGATATATTATCATATATATACGCACAGAAATACAGACAAAGACTGACTCACTACAAGTTGTGTTGCTCTTGTTGTGTTAATATATAACTCTTATCTGCCCAAGGGAATCTTTCTCTTTCTTTTCTGGGTGATTCATCGCATTATCGGTGATCAGAACTCAACCTGCTGATGATTTTCTCTGATCTTTGGCGTGCTGAGAATGACGCCATGTACAAAGAGGTGCATTTCTGTTTCATCTTATCAGACCAGGCATGCTTTTATGACACAAAGACACTTGGGGTCCTAAAAGAGCAAAATGATCACAATTTGAGGTCTCAAGATGATGAAATGCTGATGATTGGCTACCTGGACCAATGACAAACTCACAATATGGGGTCTAAGAACAATGACGTGCTGATACTTGGGGTCCAAAAGCAATGATACAATGGAACATAAGTGTCGTATGATTTACTGGCATTTGGGGATTCTAAAATAATAATATAATGACCCTCTGGGGTCCAAAAATCATGACATGCTGACATTTGGGGTTCCACAAAAATGATATACTGCTACTTGGGCATCAGGGAAAAATGACACTTTGACAGATGGAAATCCAAAACAATGACACACTGACACTTAGGGTTCTGTAACAAGGATGCACAGAAACTCTGGGATCCCAGAAGAATGACACGCTGACACTTGTGGTTCTTAAACCATTTAGACACTAACACTTTGGGTCCCAGAACAATGATACACAGAGTGACTTTAAAAGTTAGGGGTACCAAAACTAGTGTTGATCAAATTGTTTCTCTGGTTCACTGACAGTTCATCCACATTACCTTTAATGTTTGGGTGGATTCGGTGGCCGAATTTATAGTGCATTAAAGTCTATGGGAGAAATATAAATGACAGGTAAGGGCAGGTATGGCTCAGCCAACCCAGCCAATGGATAATGACAGGCTCAATGTCTGATGAACCCACTATTGCCCTAGGCACTAAATCCAATCCCTTTGCTCACTGAACACATGGGGGGTCATAAAACAATAATACACTAACACACTAATACTATTGTATTCTTGGGCTATGATATTTGTGGATCCTGGAACAATGACACAATGACATTGGGGGTCACTAAACAATGACACACTGACACTTGTGGAAATGACAGTTGGGGAACCTGGAACAACAGCACAATGACATTGGGGGTCCTAGAATATTATGCACACTGACATTGAGGGCCACTTCACAATGGCGCATTGACATTGGGGGTCCTAGAACAATGGCACACTGACATTGGGGGTCCTGGAACAATGGCACACTGACATTGGGGGTCACTGAACAATGACACACTGACATCGGGGGTCCTATAACAATGACACATTGACATTGGGGGTCACTAAACAATGGCACATTGACATTTGGGGTCACTAAACAATGGCACATTGACAATGGGGGTCCTATAACAATGGCATATTGACATTGGGGGTCACTAAACAATGGCGTATTGACATTGGGGGGTCACTAAACAATGGCACATTGACATTGGGGGTCACTAAACAATGGCACATTGACATTGGGGGTCACTAAACAATGGCACATTGACATTGGAGGTCCTATAACAATGGCATATTGACATTGGGGGTCACTAAACAATTGCACATTGACATTGGGGGTACTATAACAATGGCACACCGACAATGGGGGACCTAGGTTGGGGGTGTCTGAAAAATTACACAATGTCATTGGGGGTCCTACAACAATGGTACATTGACATTGGGGTTCTAGAACAATGGCACATTGAAATTGGAGGTCACTGAACAATTACACACTGACACTTGTGGTCTTGGGGCAATGACATTTAGATATCCTGGTACAATGTCACATTGTCACTTTGGGACTTGGCGCAATGACATCTAGTGTTCCTAAAATAAGGACATACTGACGTTTGACATTCTTGAACAATGGCACACTGACACTTAGATTCCTATTTTTTTTAGATCTTACTGTTTACTTCTCATTTACACGAAGCCTAACGCTTTGATTGACAGGCTGGCATTACAGAACTTTTGCACTCTGGGATTTCATATTGAGCAGAGTTTATAAATAGTCAGACGTAATCGCTTGTCTCAGCGATCCCCGGGCGCTCTTCCTCTGCAGTGATGAGTGAGTCACATGTTACTGGGAATTTCACTGTCAGCCACCAAAATCCCACACACACCAGCCTGGCCTACAGAGCTCTGAAAACACCTCCGACTTCATCAGATCTTCCAGAGATCAGACTTACGTAGCAGATGCTTCATTCTCCTTCAATACAATGGGCCTGATTTATTAAAAAACTCTGCGAGGCTGGAGAGGATACACTTTCATCAGTGAAGCTGGGTGATCCAGCAACCCTGGAATGGATTACTTCAAAGCCATTTGTTATTTGCTAGCAAATGTTTTGAATCTCGGACCAGATCCATTCCAGGTTTGCCCAGCTTTACTTGCTTTACTAGTGTATCCTCTCCAGCCTCGCAGAGCTTTAATAAATAAGGCCCAATGTATCTGTTCTTCCTTTACTCCAATGTTTTCATAAACTTTACCCCATGGTAAAAATATTACTTCAGCTCTCGTGTACGTCGGGTACGTGTATACCCCTCATAGATCAGCATAGAGGGAGAGGGGGTTACAGACAAGGCAGTGATGAGTTTTAGAAATATTGATTTGTAAAATGATTTAACACTCCATGTAAATGATAGAAGACAACAGAAAAATGTGTTTTGTTCTATTTTCATCAGTAGTGAAAACTGAAAAAAATTTGTGACCAGGATTTATTGCAGAAGGGGCCAGCAATACCCACAAGCGCAGCTCAGTGTTTTTTATTTCAGGACAGCAGCAATCAGGCAAAGTTACATAGTTACAAAGTAAGTCAGGCTGATAAAAGACATAACTCCACCAAGGTCAACCACTGGGGAAATAAACAAATCCCAGATATAAAACCTGATAAGGTATAGTTGGTCCAGAGGAAGACAAAAAAACCCCGGTACAATTTGCTTCAACAAATTCCTTCCTGATTCCATGAGGCAATCGGATGTTCCCTGGATCAGCAGTCTCTGTTATCTTTACTTCAAAGCTTTAATCCCCAATTATATTCTGAAATATTATATGCGGGTGCATATTTTTTATTGCAGTAAAGACTTCAGCCTGTCCCTTTACTACAACAAAATCTTGCCTGATCACATATTTATATTATGATTTGTCCTGTTTAAAATGACACAAAAATATTTGCAAATATTTATATTGGTGAATTTTTTGGTATTTGTCTTTGCTATGCAACACTGAAAGATGTGAGAAAAACAAATAAAAGTGAATAAGATTTAATAATATTATTAAAACAATAAAATAAATCATCAGATAAATAATAACTAAGAGCAGAAGGCGAGGCAGGAATAAATTACGCATGATTAGGATTCACTAGGGGTTATAAAAAGGAATAGATTTTATTTATTTATTTCCTTGCAAAAACTTTTCAACCACAGCAGCAAACATCAGGTGGTGTAAAACTTTGTTAATGTAGAGTACAGGTGTTGGAATATATTACCCCTTGCAGGTCAGTGGGTGTAAAACAATGGCTGCGTACACACTTCCAATAATTATCGTTGGAAACAAACGTCGAACGACCGAAAATCGGTCGAAAATCGTTCACAAAAAAGGTGACCAATGATGCTGATGAATGAGGATTGTAGCTGGAAATGAACAACCGTCACGGCAGATCTGATTGGCCGATGATCGTTGGCTATCTATCGTGTGTACAGTCGTTCAGGGATCGTGCATGTTTCTGCAATACACTTTCTCTTTTACATGTCACTCCCTGCATTGTTCAAACGATTGTATCTAGCGTGTGTACACTATTAGTAGATTATATTTGAACAATCGTAACATTACAGCATGTACAGAATTGTGCACAATATGATCGTTCAAAATAATAGTGCATAATCGTTGATCGGTAGTAATCGTTCGTTTTCTAATGATAATTATTGGAAGTGTGTACGTAGCTTAAATCCCGTCACTGGTGTTAAGAAGAGCAAGAATAAGTCCTATGCTTGCATTGGGGTCCCTGATACATGTTCTGCTTCAATCCTGCTGCTCAGCTTCTTTGGAACAAATGGGAACAATCCCAGTCTAGCACTTGGCTACCACTCTGCCCTGGTTCTTGTAGGACAAGCTACAGGACAGTGTTAAAAATCCCAGGAAAAATCCAGGACATTTCCCATCCCAACCAAATATCATGCAATATTGGTTTACTCTGTAAAAATTTTGGTGAATCTTGGAGGAAAGTGATGGTGGAAAAGACAATGGGGGTGATTTACAAAGACATTTAAGCTCATCACCCACCAATGAATGATCAGGTTGCAAAGGATGATTCACCTCGATAAGGATTCCTCCCACCCCCTTGTCTTCCTTTCAGTGTTCTCTATGACCTCGGCACTGTCATTGCACTTTGATATCACAGTAAGAAAAAAGAATGAAAAAGAGAAAGCAGGGTCTTTCTAGGCACAAAATAATCTAATATACTAATGAGTACCCTAAACAATACCCAATATATAAACAAAAAACATAACAGTTTCATGAAAATCAATCACAATCCTTTCTTGTGAGGATATTACATTGGCCCCGAAGGGGCATTCTGTGCATATTGGAAAAACTCAACTTACACCCAGAAAGGGATTTTTTGGTGTGAGTGTTTTTCAATTTGGCACGAAAAGGGGATCTAGACATCAAACTTCTAACCAATCAAATACATTTCTTGCCATACATAATATTCCAATCTCTAATCATATTGTTTGTGTTGATTGCTGTACCCGACGCGTTTCACCCTAGTAGGCTTTCTCAGGGGTATCGATTTATCAGCAAATCTTTGGCACTTGCAGTAATTGGGTCTAAATTAGTGAAAGTTATGATCATATTGTATTGTATATGATACATACATTGTATTGAATATGATCATAAAACACTCACACCAACAAATCTCTTTTTGGGTGTGAGTTGAGTTTTTCCAATATGCACAGAATGCCCCTTCGGGGCCAATGTAATATCCTCACAAGAAAGGATTGTGATTGATTTTCATGAAACTGTTATGTTTTTTGTTTATATATTGGTTTTTGTTTAGTGTACTTATTAATATAATACATTATGTTGTGCCTAGAAAGACCCTGCTTTCTCTTTTTCATTCTTTTTTCTTACTTATTAGACAAGGGTTGGCACCTAACTTGATGACGCTTTATACTATATACCAACCACCAACCATTCCTGAATTTGATTCAGGATATCACAGTAAAGGAGGGTAGGACGGAGCTGTTAAGGATGAAGCAGCTCGGGGAGGACTCAGCGGTGACTCAGGCCATGGGCCCTGGAAACAGTGACACCATCAGTACAGAAGAGACAGCAGATGAGACAGTCATAGCTTCTGGATGGAAAATGTTTCATATGACATTAGATGTATATAACCCCGCAGATCACCAAGTGCCAGCTGTACAAACAGAGATCTCTGCTTGTAGATTCCACCTACCTGTGCTGGCTAGTGCTGGAGGCGGTGACTTGGCAGCAGGCACTTGTAAGCAAATTATCATCCATCAGGCTGTAATAGATGAATTGTGGTAGAAAAACATTCTTTGTAAATGAGCTAAATACACACAGGTGCAGGATACAGAATGAAAACTGTCACACGTTAAAAGGTCTCTCCCATGTCAATGCTGCAGAGAAAGACCTGTGCTCTATGTGGAAGCAGTGTTCCCTCTGTACAGGCTTGACACGCCACCTGATGAGTCAGAGCTCTCCAATCAGGAGCCTAGGCTTTAAGTCTGAGTTCCTAGGGGGCGGGGCTGACCTCTGCACAGAGACCGCTGCTTTCTTAAGGGGAAAAAAAGGGAGCTTGCTAACACAGGGCAGGCTTTTCTTCTCAGGCCATAGCTTAGATAATAACAGCATGAGTTTCATATACTTGGAATGTAATTTGCAAATTTAAACTAATCAGGATTGCAAATTGAGATATTCAATTGCTTGTTCAGCATGCAGCCTAAATCACAGATCTGAAAGGGCATTCAGAGTCAGAAGGCTCCATCCACCTCCTTTATACCTCCCTTCATATCTGCCATCCGCATGCGGTTTTTGTTGCCAAACAGCCCCAAAATATTCATCTCTCGTCATCTCTGCTAATCAGGAGAAAGCGTGACTACATCCACTGCCGTCATTGTGATCCAAATTCCTGCTCTGACCCCCTCCCATCCTCCCGAGCAGGCAGCACAAAAAAGCCGGCGCTGGCTAATGTAATGAGCAGAGTTCTGATTTTCTATATTAGAAGCCCACCTCCTCCGCAGTCCTGCTGGGAGGCTTTATGTCAGCGCGCCGTAGATGCTTGTTCACGCTTAATACATCCCATTCACTGCAAATAAAGACTTTCCCGGAATTAGACATTACTTCCAATTGGCCACACGAAGAAGATCTGCCACACGGGAGCATACGATTGTAAAGCCGTCTGAAAGGGGACCTGTCACATCCTCAAAGCCTTCAGGAAAGCTTCTTTTCATCTAGGTTAGCGCCCCCTTTTTTTTCCCCAACAATAGTGGGAAACGCAGGACGATGAGTCAGAAAACGCCTGACGTTCAAAAATCTCAGACACCATCAACACGGCAGTGGCGTCATAGAAAGAACGGATGATGTAGGAAATGCGGCAACGTATACGTGAACCTGATTACTAAAAGGTTTATCATGTTGATGTCATTCTAAAAAGTATTTATTCGTCTTTTCAAAATTTGCAGTTTTTGTTCCAATAATCCTAGTGAAGGTCGTTTTCTTGTTATAGGATGGCAACGTTTTGACCCTGTCGCCCAATTGTGATAATGCGTTGTCACCCCATCACAGGAGCAGTACAAGAGGTTGGTTCAACACACATTATATAGTCATGATCCATTGCTGTCATTACAATGAAACCTGCCCTGGGTTTTCTGGAGTGCATGTGCAATAGAGTGACAACATTCTGTCCATGTTTCCCAATTGTATTGCTGCATTGTCATCCTATCACATAGGCACCCTATGGAGACTACAAGTAGCCATATTAGACTGCATTATGCAGACATGAGCCACTGCAATCATGATCAGGAAATCTGCTCGGAGAAAAGCCATGCAGCTATTCCTGCAGTGCACACAGACAGGTTGCTGCAATAGGGTGACAACAATCTGTCCACGTCCCAAATGTGCTTCTGCATTGTCACCCTGTCACAGGGAATTCTAATGTAGACTACAAGTAGCTGTGATAACACACAATACATAGGAATGATACATTGTTGTCATCACAAGTAAACCTACCCAGAGAAATGCCATGCCGCCATTCCTGGAGTGCGTATAGACAGGAAGTGGATGACCGCATTCTGTCCCTGTGTCCTAATTGTTATCACCTTGTCACCTGATTTACGATAGAGACTCCAGCCATATAAAAATTACTATTTATAGGATTTATATAGCGCCAACATATTACGCAGCGCTGTACATATTAACACACATTAAGCTGACATGGTCCACTGTTGTCGGCATCAGAAATCCTGCCATAAGAAATGCCATGCAGCCATGCCTGAAGTGCAAATAGACATGAAGTTGCTGGACAGAGGATGCAGTTGGTCAGCGGAACTGAAATGCAATATTAGATTAAAAAAAAAGTATTTTATTAAAAAAAAAAATAAGAGAAAATTGTTTATGTGGGCGAGCTTATGTAGGGGACGTCCCTAGCTCCACATTCTAACCCTCTCCTTGCTTTCCCATCATTCTGTTAGTCCACCATTGGTCGAGGAGCTTACACAGGGCTAAGAATCATCTTCCTGCCCCCATGTGACAGCACTGCTGCATCCTAGGGGGCAGGAAAATGATCACATGGGAGGGAAAAGAGTAGGTCACATGATCACCATAGTAGAAGCTCTGGATTGTTTTTTAGATTGGGTGAGGAGCAAAAGGAAGATAATTATATGCTGATGGGGACAATTTTTTTAGGGTGCACTTTAAAGAGCCCCTGTATTGCATGTAGATTTGCATTGCTGAACTCCTTTTTAATGTTAGTTGGGTGGCTGTTTTGCTGATCCAACAACTTTTTGCTATGACTTGTATGATGACATCCATTTCTCTAATTGCATGCAAACCTTCTTCATTCCAGAAAACTGTTTTGAATTGGTTGCTATAGATTTTGCAGACATGACCCCCCCTCCCAAGGCCGGTGTAAATATTTTGCTTTGTGTCTCCTCCCCCAATTACCTAGAAAAGGTTGACGGGCCAGTCATTGGGATCTGTTACTCATTGACTCATTGTCCTGGGGTGAGATGATTGTGCGCTTTCCATTCTCGAGCAGTATTCTGGCCGTCAGCCTTGTTTCTATTGTACGATGAACGTTACTCTGGATCAGAAAACACGCATTGTTCGCATACTTTGTTTATGAGATGGCAGCGTTATATTTAGCAGCTTAGTGGGAGGAATTAATCGATGAAACTATATTTGTATAGCTAGGGTGTGAAAAAGTTGAAATGCGGAGACGTGACCCCATCGTTTTCCTCAACATTTATTTGTATTTCTGTCAATCCATTCCTAAGATTTACACAGGCCGCTTAAGCTGGTGACCTGATTTTCTTTGCTGCAGTTAGGCAGATCTATGTTGGTCATCTCCCCGCCCCCAGCTTATGACTTATGACCCCGACTGGAACATGGATGTAGTTTGTGATGCGTTAAGCACACTTAAGGTTAACGTCTACTTTTTTTAGAGAGGCGAATGGGAACACCCAAATCTCTGCGGTGGTTTGTCATGATTAGGAAAAATCTCACCGCTAGTCCCCAAAAATCCAACAGGTGACTCAGCCACCTATAGCTAAAAATCTCACTTATGTGTGCACTGACCCTGTAATTACCTCTCACATAATCCCCAGGGTGGGAACGCAATAAACACGACCTGCTGTGGAAAATGCTTGCAGCTCTTCGGGGACCAAAAGGCACCGCGCATCTCCCCAGGCACGGACTGAGATAATTTTAGTTTCTGCGTTGAAAAATTACAAGTCAGGAATGCGACTGAGTCATCTCCAAATGTTTGGTTTCATTTTGTAATATTTCACCAGCGATTCGTATGAATCTTACGAATGCATCTACCCCCGGGGACCGGGCCGCATGCCAAAGCGGGGATGAGTGAACGAGCTGCGGCATTGTTTCATCGGGAGAACCTGTTCATCTAGTTCTGGTGTTTCATTTTCCAGGTAAATATCCGTCATCGCAACAAATACCCTCATTAGGGATTAACACATCGAAAGGAGAATCGGTGTCCCCAATTCGGGGTGACCTCATTCCGCTTTAATAAGTCATGTGCAAGGCGTTCTGAGGATGTTGAATTATTTAAAGAAGAACTCTGGAGGGTGCATTTAGAAAGCAGTGAATCTGATATTCATCTAGCGTTCTCTGCTGGAGAATCAATCGCTGCCATTGAAAACTTTTGGAGATGGAAGATTCTCTTCTCACATTAAAGAGGTGAAGGAGGGAGAAGATTTAGGAGGGAGAGGGGGAAAAGATCCTCCCCCCCAATGCTGGGTCTCTGCTCAGCCAATTACCAAGCACTATTGCTGCACCATGGGTAGGTTGTGTCCCCCCCTGCACAAAACATTTGGACATCCTTGGTGTTCCTCTTGCACATATGCAGAGGTGGGGAATCCAAGCAGATAAAATGGTATTGATGGTTGCTTACAAGTTTGTTGCTTTGCCCCTGTATTGTAGTGACATTGGTTCCCATCAGCCTCTGCACACCAGCTGAAATTACAAACTAAGCTGGAAATGGGAATATCTGCACTGCCCCCTGCTCAGCTAATATGCCCATTGCAGAACTTCCCTTTTCTACCCAATCATAGCATGCTGTTCCCTCCAAAATAATGAAGCCTTTTGTAGGTTGATGTCAATTGATTGGCCGCTGGGATCAAATTACCCAGGCTCTACGCCCCCCGGTGCAAGGGCCCAATTGAAACCACAACCTTTGCTACGCTTGGTGACTGTCACCAAATTCTGAGTCTAATATATGGTTGTTCTCATTAAACAGAGCACATTAAAATATAACTGAACCAGTTTTAATGGCAAATCCTTAAAACTACGATAGTTTCTTCTTGGGACACAGGGACACAAAAAAAATTATTATTTAACAGGATTTATATAGCACCAACATATTACGCAGCGCTGTACATTAAATAGAGGTTGCAAATGACAAACAGATACAGACAGTGACCCAGGAGGAGGGGAGGGCCCTACCCTGAAGAGCTTACAATCTAGGAGAATCCCTTCACAGGTTTCCCAGTTGGAAGATTTTACCTCCAGTTTGACCACATGCTGATATTGATGGTTTACTTGCCATAACCACCATGCGTTCATTCACCAGCCTAAACAAGGGGAGCCCATCTATTCTGCAAACCCTCTCCCTCCGTATCTGTTAGGGAGCACCCCCTAATAACCAGCAGCCAATGGGAGTGGCACCAGAGCTGTGTAGTTATTAAAAATGAAAGGGAGTGCTCCCATTGGCTGCTGATTATTAGGGAGCGCTCCCCACTGATTGAAAAAGGAAAGTAAAGTGGTGCTTGATTGGGAAATGAATGGCCATTGCTGATCAAAGTTTGACACTTCAGTCAAAAATGGGATGGGAAAAGGATAGAAATGGTGAATCTCCCCAGTGAATACACAATAAAAAAACTAACAAAGTTTAAATAAAAAAAAGGGGGGGTCAGCTTTAGGAATAGAAATGATTGAAGTCTCAGAATCTGTCGCAGCTATAAAGCGGCCCCAAAAGAAGCAATCATTTCTTCGTGATATTCATTGTAACCTTTTACTACTTGTAGATGTCTTTTTTTAATTCTTTTTGGTATTTGTTGAGTATTTTTTGTCCCTTTCCCTATATGAAATGTATTCAGAGATTTCTGTAGCGGTTCTGGAATTTATGTTTTAATGGCAGGGATGATATATGATGGCCATGGGCATACAGCGGCGTGGATCTTCCCCCAGGCGGAGGATATATATATACAAATCATGCCAGAAGCTAGAAATAGAACAGGAAAAAATATGCGACTGCCCATCATGGCTTCTCACAGCCATGATGCGGAGGAGTGATGCTAGGGGCAGATGCCTGGGGCTCATTCACCCATGCGCTGCGTTCATTCAGGTGAATGCTGTGCATTACCAATGGGATGCCAAATGAACCACAGTGGTCCAAATATGTTTTTGGGAGGCCATGCAGAGCATTTCCCTGCGATGCATTACAGGGCACTCCAGTGGTGCCTTGGGCACAATTACGGATGAATGGCACAGCAATGTGGATTACATGAAGCAGCAAATTATTGCATGCAAGCCCGCAGCACATACATAATATATGAATGGGCAAAAGTCAAATATTGATCGAGGCCCAATACAGAAGCACACCTTGGCCCCCTTCCTGATGAAATACAGTATATACAGCAACTGTATGGGCTTCATTGATAAAACAGGGAATCTGACATTCCCTGGTGGAAATCCTTCAGGTCGACATGTTTCATTGGCAGTAATTAGGTCCCTTCTTTTTTTCCTAAAGCCCCCCCCCCTTTTATGGCTTGCATTCTATTTACATACTTTGCAACCCAAAAGCAACGGCATTCGTTTTGATGGTAAAGGCGCCAAATGGTCAGGGGCCACATTACTGACTGCGAGGTTCCAAATGTAAAAAATATTTATTTTTTCTTATATTGCAGTTACATTATTGAAAAGGTTAAAGTCCTATGAGATAGTAACCTGAGCTGGTAAATAATGGTAAGAAGCCGTTATTGTGGTGTTTGGGCCCCCTCCTCATAGGGCCCGAGGACAGCTGGGGCTTTTCCAGTTCCCATCCAGGTTTTTAATAAGTGTCACAGCAGGAGAAGATTCATTTTCTTCTGGAGCTTCCATGGCGTGTAATTGTGGTGCCAATTTCCTGCAAGATTTATTTTCTGTTGCAGCGGTAATAAAATGGCATGTAATAATGTTCCATCTGGCAGCCCTGTGGGGGTCCTCTGTTTCGCTCTCGCGGGGGCTGAACGCAGCGTTACAGATCGGAGCTCGGCATGGCAAATGATCAGCTCAGCAAATAAATGTTATTATACTGGGCCAGGGGGAACCGGCACATTGGCATTGGCTTTAAAAAACTCCACTCCAAAGATAAACCATAGAGCTGCACTGTATGTCAATGTAACAATTATTTTTGTATCAAATGATAATTTTATATATTCATGTTTTGTTACAGCCAGCAGGTCCACCGGTAGCCATTCTTTAACATGGTTTTATTCTGTAATCTGTTTACAGAGCTCAATAGCTCAAGTAGAATTTTCTACACCAGCCTGGATTTTATTTTAACTTTGTATGCTGTAGGGAAGGGTCTGTTGGGGGGCAGCAGGACAGATACGTAGCTCTGCTTTGTGGATGATTTGTGTGTTTTTACCGGTACGTCAACAGCAGCATAAACTGAATTACTTGTGTCTCATCTGTCAATCATTTCACGGCTATATAAAGCAGATCTCTATGGAGGATTAGTAGCTCAGTCAAGGTTGTGTTGCCATCTATGTCCTTCGTGAAGTTATTTTCCTCTACTTCCTGTTCTGTCACCAGCACAGGAAGTGGGATGAATTTCTTCCAAGAATAGACAGCACTTTTTTTGGACTGTTTTGGTCACCATTTGTGTTTATTTTGCTTACCAGGGCAGGGAAGATTTCCTAAATATCAACTCATCTCTATTTGGTTCAGGTATAAAATGCATACAATGCGCCATTTGCATTTACTGCCCATTCAGTCCTGAGATTTTTTCCCCTCTGCCCTATCTGGCAGTGAAGGAGACCGGATTTCCTCTGCTGCAATTCTGTAACACTTCCAGGTCTTGTCTCTCCCCCAGTCTTTGATTGGACAGTGACTAATAAGCTGTCCAATCACAGGCTGCGGGAGGGACAAGACCTGGAAGTGTTACTTAACTTCAGCAGGGAAAAAACAGGTCTCCTGCCCTGCCAGATGGGGCCGAGTTGAGTAAACCCCAAAGTAGAGGGGGACAAAAATCCAAATCGTGTAATAAACTCCCATAAACTTTAATTTCTGGATTGAATTGTCTTCATCGCTCATGGTCTCCATCTCCTCTAATAAGCTGGCTTGTCTTCCAGTAACACAAATTAGGTGGTTTTGCTTTCTGACAGATTTTTTTTATATTGCGTGGGCACCGGCTGAGTAAATTCAGGATTGTGACTACGCATTGTGCGGAAGTCTCTGTGATCCCCCCTCTTTGTGTACAGAGAGGAGGCGTTTGTGGTTTCTCTTTATTATAACTGGTGTGTCACCAAAAACACCCACATGTGGATAGATAAAAAAAGTGGTGCCATTACTGAGTAAGCAAATCGAAGAATCTGGCATTCTGTCATAATTCTACACATAAAAACTGAGTAAGAGCTGGTGTGGGGGGGACAAAAATGCCTCTCCGTGGATTTTTTATTTTTCCGCCCCCTTCCCTGGGCAATTTTCAGTCTTAAAGGTCAACCTGGGGTGGTCACACGTGGGCAGGGTAACTCCCCCTCCCCATGCCAATGGCGTCTATTCCCACACTGTTGTGTCTCCGCCCACTCCCACATGGCCACGGGAATGGCGTGGCTCAATGATAAGAGAGTGGACATTATTAAGGAGTGGTCACATGACCATTTGGCTAAGTAGCACAAGCTGCTGATAGGCTCAAAACGTGCTGGTTCACATAGTTAGCCCATAAATAAAAAGAAGCTTACCCTCAGCTTGTGATTGGACAGCCAATGAGAAGCCATCACTGTACCTATGTCCGAGCTGCATAAAGCTGAGAATCGTTCAATGATTGGGGATTATGGACGGGTGGACGCTCTGTAAAGCTTTGCTGTGTCCCCACTGGGGTAATTCATTACCCTAATGGCCGTTGTCACCGTGTAAGATGATAAAAGGAAATCTTATGGTTGTCACCAGAGCAAAGGGAAGGGAACTCTTTCCTCTCTGTTGGGCCATGCTGTGCCTAGACAGGTCCTCTTTATTTTCCGGTGACCCCAGATGATCTCATCCTTCACTTACACCTCAGCTTCCTGTGAGCGCAGCATTTGTATCACTCAGGAAGCAGAGCCCGGTGACGCCTGAATGCTGAACAGATGGGTGGAAGACGTGTGTGGGGGATGGGAGGAAGGAAGAGCGCAAGAAATCGATAAGACATCTCTATACACAATACTTCCGTTTCATAAAGATGAACCCCGGGGTGAGCGGATGGATATACGGCTACGTATCTGTATACTGTCCACCTGCCTAATGTTTTCCAACTCTGTCCAGATGGTATCGTGATCATTTTATCCAAATACAGGTGCAGATGACCTTATTCTAAATATGCTTCTAGTTGTGAATAGATAATGAACTCACCCTTGGAAAAATTCTGCATAGCCAGGAGTTGGGTAGTAATAAAGCCCCTGACAACCAATCAAATTTGAAGGAGAGGCCTGGAATGGTGCGATCAGATTTGATTTGTTTAGATTCTTTGAGCTGAGGCAGCCAATCAGGGGACACGAGGGGATTCAAGTGCAAAAAATGGGCGCCGTGACCAAAGGAACCTTCAACTTTTTGAAGATTGCTCAAATTCTTTCTTACTCTGGGCTCCACCATCCTGTAAACAGGCCTAAAGTGTTAGACTGACAGCACTGCCATAGTTGGCTCACCTTAGACCAGGGGTTTCAAAATCTGTCCTGTACTGTAAAATTTGGCCCACAAGAAAATACCTAATGTCTACGAGAGCTGGCCCGCCAGTAGGCTGAGCATGCACGGCTAATACAATCCCAAAATGCTCTGCTGGCTGGCCAATCAGGACCCAGAAGCACCCCCTCCTCTGTTGCCATTCATTAGCGACCTTTCTCATTTGTAGATATTTTTTCAATAAATATCAAGATTGGCCTGCGACTTTGTCCAACCTTTTAATTTTGGCCCACTGTGTATTAGAGTTTGACACCCCTGCCTGGGAGGTTTCGGCCGTTGCAATAGGGGCAGGACCTGAAACCTATGCCCCTGAAGCCCATAGGCTGGTGATGCAGGGGAGGCGGGGCTTCTTATTGAGTGTCCTGACACTTCATTGGCTGCATGCCCTAGAATAAAGATGGCGGCTCAACAGCCTACAATAGAGGCGGCCATAGGTCTAGGATGATAAGTCTCCTTTAACCTGGACAGGAAAGGGTGGCAAATTGCCGTTGGGGACAGAAGCTGGCGCTGGCGGTGACTCATTCAATTAAAATTGTATCAGAAAGCGATAATCCCATTGTGACATCACTTCCAATACTGGGATTTTTTTTTCCTGCAGACTCTCAGGATTGAGGATTTGTGCAGAGAGAATTCTTGGAACGTCGAGCGTTACTAGCGGGGCCGTGAAGAGCGCCGACATGAGAGAAATGAGTAATGAGATTCAGGTTTGTCCTTGGGAGCTGCAGAGTGACGACAGCGGCATCATTAATGGAAGCAAGGGGGGGAGGGAGAGCATGGGAAACCTTGTTGTCCTTGTAGCACCGGGGGATCCCTCACATTCGTCACAAAAGCCAATCGATTGTATCTCTAATTTTGTAGTATGAGGACCTACCTATACTATCCAAACAAATAGTATCTAATCATTGTATCTGACCAGGGAGGCCCTTGCACTACAAAAATCAGATTGTGATGTGTGTAAGATTGTAAACCGGTTTGTAAAATGTGAAGCCAACTTCAGATTTACCGAAATTGTGCCTCCAATCAGGAAAGCCCTTACTCCACACATTTATTGGTGGATCTGATGGAGGTTGTACAATCAGAATGCAATGTATTGTGCAATGTGAGGCCCATCTGAACAACCCACCCAGTTTGGATCCAGTGAGCTAGATCCCTAAATACATACAATTGGAATGCTGAGCCTTTGTGATTGACAGAACTGAAATCCAATGAATGTAAGGGGTGGAGTCAGGGACAGCCTGGCTGGGGAGGGAGGGGCTAGATGATGCTGGATGTCCTCCAACAAGTAAATGTGGCGGGGTCTATCTGATTTGCTGCAGCTTCCAATGCATATTAGGAGAAGCTCACAGTGTGCAGTAAAATCAGAGGAAGCTTTTCCAATCCCGGAGAGAACAACAGTACAACTGTCCAAGAGGGGAAGCCTGAAGGGCAGATTTAATGAAGGGAGGCTGGAGGGCAGATTCAACAAAGGGGAGGCTAGAGGGCAGATTAATGAGGGGGAGGAAAGATTTATTGAAGGCAGCCTAGAGAGTAGATTTATTGAAGGCAGATTCAATTAGGGGGAGGCTGGATCGCAGGATTAAGGGGAGGCTGGAAGGCAGATTCGATTAGGGGGAGGCTGGATGGCAGGGGAAAAAATTTCTTCCCCACTTTAACAAATGCAGAATTTTTTGATGGTAAAGAAGAGACAACTGATGGATGAATCAATTATCGGCCACTTCATAAAATACCTCTAAACCATGCAACAACAAGCGGGAAGGCCGCGCCTTTCTGGGAGTTAATATTAAATCCCGAGGTAATTAGAAATTTGCCCCACAAAACACAAAGACACACAGGCGATGTCCCTTCTGCAATAAAACATACCTTCCTCATCGCAATTTTTAATTACACTCATCTTTCCTTGGTCGCAGGCGCTGCCATCTATATCTGGTCCTCTTTGGGCATCTTGATTGGCCTGACTGGGACAACGTAACTCCTGTGCGCAGGAATTCATTCATTATTCCCCAATGCTGCTGGAATACCTAGTAAATCCCAGCAATCCACAATGAGCTGCGCATGTGCACTAGCTGCATTTAAAATCAATTGGAATGAATGATTAATAAATACAGAGCTGCATTTGTGTCTTTTTATCTCCTGAAAGCAGGGAAGGGTTAAAATCCAATGGACCTTCCATATGAATGCATGCACATTCTGATCAACTGCAACTCGGAGAAATTAGGTGGATTTTCTATGCAGCCCTTCACCACCTAAAATAAAAATGGTTGCCATAAATAAATAATGTAGATAATGACTCACCTCCTTCCGGATTCCAGGAGCAGCGGGTGACGTCAGCGCTGTATCCCCAGCATTTAAAATCCTGAAAGAACAACTCACCAAAAAAGGGCGAGGAATAGTTTATATTATTTAATTATTGCAAACGTTTTCATTTTTAATGGTGATGGTGGGCTGGAGGAAGGAGGACGTTTTACTAGCATGAAAGGTCTACTTTATTTGCCGCATCACATTGCAATTCACTATATTGCGTCGGAATGCCCTGCCTAGGACACACCAATGCAGCCATAATACCATAGGACATGAGGACAAGTTGTTGTTGAGTTGATATAACAATGGTCAACATTCCCAATGGTGCTGCTGTGAATAGGGAAATGAGGAAATTCTTGCAAATGGGAAGTAAGTTGTGCAGTCAAGTCCCCATTGCATGATTTACCTTCAACTCTTCTTCTAGTGACAATTGTTACCTTTTGGATCTCCCATCAAGAAAACAGAGGCCCGATAGATATAAAGCAGAGGTGCTGGATTTGACATATATTAATGAACAAGATCCAAAGGGATCAGAACAGGCAATCCATATACAGTGTTGAGAATGCGCCATCGCAATGAAAAAAGTTCATTATGTCAGCTGTGCCTTGATGAAGGAGATCTGTGGCCCATGAAACGCGTCTGTTTTTTTTTTTTTTTACGTGTGGATGCTGATTTTTGATGTGGAACTCTCATTAGGCTTTTTTTTGTTTTACATGAATAGCACTTAAAACCTGACGGTGATACATTTTAGTCTTTTTTTTATTACGTTGGAAATGTAAAATGCGATTGCTGCATGCTGCTGTTCTTTCTGTGTACCCAACGATCATTGCTGAACATAGCACAGGTTGATGTCTGATAAGGAAAGGAAGCCATCGAGCTCAGGAAGGAAGTCGGAGGGGGGCTGTGTGACGAAGTGGAAAAGACCGTACAGAAAATGCATGGAGGACGTCCTGTTCTTGCAAAGTACCGCAGCAAGGTGTCTCGCTTCTGTCACCTTCCTTTTGCGAGGATGAGAATGGGACAGCAGATTCAGACATCTGTCATCTATTTCCTCTGTGTCAGTCACCGCAGGGGGTGTGTGTGGGGGGAACAAAGAAGCGCATTTCGTATGCGGTAACGGGTCGAGAGGAAGGTGAGGAATGTACGATGTACTCAGAGCGGAAAAACAAACAAGGTTGCAGCATTTCGTAAAAGGGAATCCCCACCTCTAGGAGCGTTTCGCTTTTGCTGTGTGAATGAAGGTTATTTTTACCCCATAGTCATTGTGTGTAGTAATCAGATCGTGATGCAATCGCATTACTCTTATTTCAAGTGGCTTGTGTTACAGGGCAGGAGACCTGATTTTTCTTAGCTGCATTTGAGCAACACTATACAGATCTTGCCCCACCCCTAGCCTATGACTGGACAGTAAAAGGAGAAGCAGCAGACTGATGAGCTCATCTCTCATCTGTTCTCTCATCTGCTCATCTGTTGGCCAATGTAAGATAAAACTCCAAGGTGGATGGGAGATCCCAAAATTTTAAAGTGGGAGGGAACAGAAACCAGGATTATTTCACTGCTGCAGGTGAACCATTACCCATAGTCAGGTCAAACTGCAGAGTTTATTGATCTGCTCCATGCCATCATCATCACAAATGGCATCTCAATAACAGGTACTATGGACATAATACCCCTCCTAAGTTCTAACTGTCTATGTGACCACGAAAGGAGTGTTTAATTGGTGCAAATATGTATTTTGCCAGCGTAATGAGTTTGTTGGGGTCACATTATAGATCATCTTGTTGTTTAAATTGTTCCACAAAGAAAAAAACTTTATTTTAAACAAATGGATGCAATGTTTAAATTTCATTGGATCAATCACACCAATAAAAGGTCATGTAATAAGGATCCATATCATGTTTTTTAATATTGGAAATTGGGTCTACAGCATGTGATAAGAATGTACCAAGAAGCAGAGAAACACCTTAGATACAGTGAAGCATGCCAAGTGCAACACTTTCAGGTACATAAAGATTACATGAGATCCCTGACAATGCCTCCATCTGCTTTGCCCTTCGGAACGGTGCCATCTTTGTCGACCCAACCACTGTGCCCTGGACAGGAAATAATGGAGATCCAAAAATGTTAAGGTTGTCATATGAACAGAATAAAAAGAGGAGATGCAATAGGGACACCTGTTCAGGTGATACGTTATATTTGGAAATCTTCCCAGATACTTACATCTCTTATATACTCAGATACTACATATCTCTTAGACAGGATGTAAAGAGCAACTTTCTTGATGAGGACACAGCCATGGACCAGAAGCATTAACCCTTCCCATTCCATCCCACATATAAAAAATAGGTTTTGCCTGGAGTGATGCTTCAATGTCACTGTGACCCCAAAGCTAAAGAAGAGATTCTTCTATATAAATTAGAGGTGGGGGGGGGGTCCCAATTTCCTAATCCACCAATGGGGGAACTATCAGCTCATTTACAGCCCCCACCCCCCAGGCATAGCATGCATGGCTCAGTGGCTGCTGGAGATGGATGATGCGGTAGAGCGCACATGGTGCTGATGCAGATTCTGCCCCGCAGGAGAGTTACTGATGTTGTATCCATGGCCCCCGTGAATCCTCTATTCTCCCCCATCACTCCAATCATTTCATATTGATTACGAAGAGAGGGAAAACGCAACATTCACTTCTCACATGCCCCCAAGAGACAATCCTGAGTCATAGAGAGCCTCTGACGTATAATCCCATCTGTGACACTCAGGAGGCAGGATGTGCATTAACCCCTTACCTGCCTGACTGCAAATCCATCACTTCTGTTGCAATGGAGGCTGACAACCTGCAGAGGTTTAAGGGATGCATTTCCTCCAATGCCATCAATTCTGCTGCAATGGACCCCGCACATCGGCTAGCATCGGGTTTTATCCAGGCACACCGGTTTCCTCTCACACCCCAAAAACATTCTGGTAGGTTAATTGGCTTTCCCCCAAAAATGTACCTTAGACTGTGTTATTGAGATATGACTATGATGGGGACATTAGATTCTGAGCTCCTATGAGGTACAGTTAGTGACATGACTATGACTTTGTACAGCACTGCATAGTATGTTGCGCTATATAGACACACAACAATAATAATAGCTCTCTGCAGTTTGTCTGTATCCATATTTCTCCTCCTGCTCCATAATAAAATGATTTGCTGGGATGTTTTAATGCTTGTCTGGTATATGAATTCATTAGGATTATGTCAGCCTTCTCCCATGGATCAAAGCTGCACAAATACAATGTAGGGTGCTGATAACATTATCATTATATTAAATGTTTCTTAAAGTGCAAAATTAGCAAATAAAAACAATTCATGTAACACAATGTGTGTGTGCATTTATAGTGCAAAATGAGAAAATAAATAAATATAATACAATGTAATATGATGTGTGTGTGTACATTTATTGTGCTGTTGAACCATTCAGTAAAAATAAAAATTTGCAAGCAGGCATCTTGCCTATTGCAGAAGGGACAGGTGCTGTCCCCTTTATAATAAAACAAACTTACCAGCCTATTCACTATCTTTTTGGAATTATACACTGACCTGCACATGATGATCCATCATATGAAATCCACCATGAAGAGGAGATCCTATAATCCTGCAAAAGCAATTGGATAAAAATGTATTCAAATCTTGACCTCTGCCCCTTTAAAATAATCTCACATACTTATTTGTGTAGGGCACGGCTACTATTTATTACATAAAAACAGTTAGAACTTGCACTTTCTATATTTTAAACTTATATTCCTCTTTGATTGAGTCAGAAATGGAAATTCAATTGTGGAGAAAACCTGATAAACTTATCACTGAATAACACCATATTTAATGAAGGATTCAAATTATTTCTCACTCCTGAGTTCCTCATGAGGTTCTTGGAGCAATAAGGTTCCTTGTGTAATATTGGCCCTGATTTTATAAAGCTCTCCAAGGCTGGGGAGGATACACTTTCATCAGTGAAGCTGGGTGATCCAGAAAACCTGGAATGGATTTCTTAAAAATCATTAGCTATTTATTAGCAAATGTTTTGAATCCTAAAACAGATTAATTTTAGGTTTGCTGGATCACCCAGCTTCACTGATGAAAGAGTATTCTCTCTAGCCTTGGAGAGCTTTTATAAATTAGGACCATTGTGTCATTGGGATGATGAAAGAATGGCTACTGATCATGGTTTCAATCTACAATGCAGACCCGATCAGCTACGTACAGTATGTAGAGGGACAATTTCCATTTTTAAAGTTTTCTTTAATGTTTTTGGAAAACCTTTAAACATAAGTATAATATTTTGTACCAACCCAGTACTTAGATGTGGTGGCTGAGTTAGTTTACACGTTAAGAACATTTATATGATATACAGGAAAATACCCGTTGATGTTGGCAGAGTTCTTGTTACTTACTTTGAGCTGGAGAGAATGCAGATTAATTGATTGTTATGTAAACTGCAAAAATAGAATGGAGATGAATACAGGAAGACATGTTTAAAATGTGGCCTGGGTGACAACTGTTAATTAATACAATATGGTGAGTGAGTGTTGTCACACCGGGACAGGAAGTGTGCTACTGGCAGGGCCATTAGGTGACAATAAAAGGATAGAAACGTAATGCAGCCGATTCATCAAAGGGCACAAATATATTACTTTTAATTTTTGTGTCTAGATATGTTTTAAAAGCTCGGGCAAATTTAAAACTGGTATCACCCTAAAGGCATTTTGCAATGATTTTACAAAATGATTTTATCAGAATCAAACAAAACATTCTATTTTCAGATGTACTGTTGATATATATTTTTTAATCAATCAAGATCTATTATCAAATGAAATACTTGTCATGGATTGCCAGGATTAATATAAATCATCCCCTAGATTGTAAGCTCTTCTGGGCAGGGTCCTCTCCTCCTCCTGTGTCACTGTCTGTATTGGTCTGTCATTTGCAACTCCTAATTATTGTACAGCGCTGCTTAATATGTTAGTGCTATATAAATCATGATTATTAATAATAATAATTAAAAATAATAATGTGTAGTATTGAGTGAAATAGTATTGTAGTAAGTGAATCTGAGATACCCCAAATAATCTCCGATAGAGAATCTTCCAGGTCTGTATTTTATTATAGCAGTGATTGTTGCTCCAGCATGGAATTCACTACTTTATAAATACACTCCTGCATTGAAAACTGCAATTAATTGTCTAACATACCAGGAAAAAGGGGAAAGTTTACAATGGGTATATCCCAATCCGAGTGACAACCATGTAACAATCACTTTGGAGTGATTTCCTCTTGCTTCCTGTTGCCTTCTTAGAACAGGAAATTAAGGAAAATGTAACTAAAAAAACCTAAGAGGTGTTCTTTCTGTTCTTCACACTCTCCCATTTGCTCTCACGGTGTTGTCATTTATCATTAACATGACTTGTCCGGCTGCAGGTTGTATACATTTTTGCATATTGTTCCTATCTTGTCTGCATCTGTTATGCTGGCTGTAGAAAAGTTTCAATGGCCCTGATTTTATAAAGCTCTCCAAGGCTGGAGAGGATACACTTTCATCAGTGAAGCTGGGTGATCCAGAAAACCTGAAATAGATCTGGTCCAGGATTAAAAAAATTTGATAGCAAAATCCATTCCAGGTTTGCTGGATCACCCAGCTTCACTGATAAAAGTGTATCCTCTCCAGCCTTGGGGAGCTTTATTAAATTAGGCCCAATGTTCTCACTTTGCTAATTGATAAAAAAAAAAAAGATGAAGTGATTTTACACTGGGGGCCGTCTGGAAAATGTGGTGTTATATTTTGCACACCTGGAGGAGGAAGCCGTCTTAATCTACAAACAATTTACAAAGCTGTTACAATTAAACATGGACTGCTAAACAAATGGAGGAATCTTTAAACAAAGGAAAAGCCAAGAAATGCCAGACGGCCACAGGAGGAAATAAAGGGCACACAATCTCAGGTTTATCTTAATGCACCGGGGAAAGAAGAAGTGCAAAATGTTCAATAGAAGATGGATCCCAGAAATGTTTAGTTTTATTATTGGGAAATATTGCATGTTTTTCTTTTTTGTGTGTTCTTGCTGAGTAAGCATTTTACACTCCTATTGCAGTGATCAACTATTACATTAAATGCTGTTACGAGTATATTAGGAGCCCATTCTCACCTTTTCACTGCTTTGAATATGCAGAGTTATTAAAGTTTTCTAAGACTGGAGAAGATAGACTATCATGGGTAAACCTGGGTAATCCAGAAAACCTGGAATGGGTTTCTTAAAATCATTTGCCTGGTTGGCAAATGTTTTCAATCCTGAACCAAAACCATTCCTGATTTGCTGGATCATTCAGGTTCTTCCATGATAGTCTATCTTCTTCAGTCTTTAATAAATCAGGCCCAATGTTCTAAGTAAAACGCCTTGCAGTTGAGTGGTTGTCTGCTTTGCCAAGAACTGGGGTGGCAGGGTAAACAGATGAGACTTAACATACCAAAAGTAGCACTCCAAAAAAATCCTTTCTTTCTAAATAGATTTTTGGGATTGCTTGAAACATTTACATGGAACCACATCAATCTCAACCTTTGTAACACGGGGGAACCCTTGAAATAACTTTCAGGTCTTCAGGGAACCCCTTCTATAATTATGATATTACCAGCTCACAGCATATTAGTGTCGTGGTCAGTGGGAAGAATTCCTCTTACATTGCTGATCATTGGGAAGAGAATGTCATCATTAAAGATCATATGTGTCACTGACTCTCATCGGAGAACCTGGGTGATACAGGAAACCATTTCCTATTAGTTAGCAGATGTTTTCAATCCTGGACCATTCCAGATATACTGAGTGGTCCAATCTCCTCATTGTTTAGGGAACTCCTTGCAACCTCTTGAGGAACTGTGATTAAGAAACACTTTTGTAGAATATCACCAGACCTTTGCCCTCATCCACTGATGTGTTTCATTCTACCCGGGAAAATATTATATGGGAGACTGTTGTTTGGGTGCACATGGGCTCCATGTCATTAACCACCTACCAATGAGAAAGCTGCCCTCTGTGTACCTTAGCGACAAAGCAATTGGCTAGGCAATCTTTGCTGGGATTCAGTTGTGCAGGTACTCGGGTGCGGATCTTGTCATTAACTGCCCTTCATACCCACAAGCCAATGGAACGCTGCCCAGTGTGTACCCTAACATCAGAGTGCTTTGGGACTAGCAAGATTACCATCAGCTGGGTACCTTTTATTAGGAATCCTTCTCACCATTCTAGTGGTTCCCATTACTGGATACAGTTTGATGTGCCAACCCACTGAATAATATTATTACACAGTATTTATATAGCGCCGACATATTACGCAGCGCTGTATAAAGTTCATAGTCATAGCACTAACTGTCCCTCAGAGGAGCTCACAATCTAATGTCCCTACCATAGTCATATGTCATTATTACAGTCTAAGGACAATTTTTTTTGGGGGGGAGCCAATAAACCTAACTGGAAACTCCATGCAGATAGAGTCCTGGCAGAGATTCCAACCTGGGACCCAGCACTGCAAAGGCCGGAGTGTTAGCCTCTGTGACACCACTTTTTGATCCACTTGGGTGCCACAAACAATTTTGCTTTACCGACAAAGCAATTGGCGAGGGAAACATCATTTGGAATCCCATTGTTCAGGTATACAGGGACGGCTCAATACATAAACTACCCCTGAAAACCACCAGCCAATAGGAACGCCTGCTGTGTACCCTATAACCTAATGCTTTATTATTGCAAGCTGGTTTTCACCTTGATATCTGCTTCTTCTTGAATACCTTTGTGCAAATTGTAAAGATTGGACCAATCACAGCGTGTGATGGAACTCGATTCTTGTCCTGATTTCCAACCACTCCATCTGAATCTAGAAAAATAAAAAAGTTTCAATTAATATTACGAATCATTCAGATAGGCTTTAAATATTTCTATTTCTAATAATCTTTCTGTATTTTATTTCAAACCCTTTTACTACACATTCACTGAACCTCGTTAAATTCTTATTTTTATAAAGTTTAAAATAAACAATTTTTATTACATTGCACCAACAATTCCACAGAATCCGACTGATTCCACAGAAGCCTCCAAAGAAACAGAATTCTGGGAAATCTCAGACTCCTCTTCTCTCATAAAAGAGGAACAGATTACGTAGCTGGGGAGTGAAAAAGTCAAGTGAAAAAGTTTGTTTCCTACAAATGAGTCAGTTGGGTTTACTATTTCATGGGAAGCCCGAAAATAATAAGTGATGAAACAGAAAGGCTTGGGATTGGTCAAATTCCCCAAAATAAAGAATCATGCATCTAAAATATGATGTGACACTGTAAATACACCTTTTGTTCTAGTTATATGAAATGTATTTCATGCTTATGCTGTGGATTCTGATATCTGCAGCCTCTAACCTTCTGATATGCTACAATGTTGCAAACTATTCATGTGGGCTTCCTCATATATATTATATAACAAGTTATATTATGTACATATAAAAACACAACCTGTCTTCATTGATGCTCCTTTGAAAGTCTGTTCCACATGTGTTCCCATACCATACAAGACAGGAGAAGATAGACTAACATGGGAGAACCTGGGTGGTCCAAAAAACCTGAAATAGATTATATAAATTGAATTCGCTAATGGTAATTGCTTTCAATCCTGGATACATTCCAGGATTGCTATATCACCCAGGTTTTCCTATGTTAGTCTATCTTCTCCAGTCCAGAGTTTTAATAAATCAGGTCCATTGTCCATTTTCTTACCATTTATGTTCTGGAAGCGGAAAAGGATCTGAAGGATCGGTACACATATGTCATGAACCCCAGTTGGCAGAGGAGGCCCAGGGTGACCCCCGCTGTATATATGCCACAAAGGGGTATGGGCTGCCATGAAGGTCTGGGCAGATCTCAGAGGAGTTGCACAGAGTAGCCATAAGCAGACCCAAACCTAGCCATTAAAATCTATATGCTATAGTATTCAATTTTTAAGTACTCTGGGCAGCTCCCAGGTTGTTGCGTCTGCCACCCCCTATGTTTATTAAAAAGAACAGAATGAGGGTCTGGGTAGTTTTGATAAGCGGTGGGCAGATCACATCCATTATTCCCCATGGGGAGCTGCGGGTCAGCCAGCAGGTGACCATTCTCATCACTACTTCCTATGTCCTATGTGAACTCTTTGGGATATTTCAGATCCATGGTGAGCTGCAGCATTCTGCCACAGGCTCAACCGCAGTCCCAACGTCTCCCATTCAAATGGATTGGAGAGGGTGGGTACCATTATTTCAGATGTGACCATGGCATATGGTAATGTGGTTTCCAAATGCGTCATATCGATTTGGTTGTTTGCAGATACTTAACACGTCATGCAAATCTGTGCACCTGGGAGTGGATCATCGTGCGGTATTACACCCCAGGTCAGAAAAGGTCCAGTATAATATTTTTTTACAATGCTACCATATAG